>NW_025900261.1:0-80261 GCF_022539505.1 Lolium rigidum
CGATGTCTACGGGTGCTTCTATTCTTGTAGACAGTGTTGGGCCTCCAAGAGCGAGAGGTTTGTAGAACAGCAGCAAGTTTCCCTTAAGTGGATCACCCAAGGTTTATCGAACTCGGGGAGGAAGAGGTCAAAGATATCCCTCTCAAGCAACCCCGCAATCACGATACAAGAAGTCTCTTGTGTCCCCAACACACCTAATACACTTGTCAGATGTATATGTGCACTAGTTCGGCGAAGAGATAGTGAAATACAAGTAATATGGATGAATATGAGTGGTAATAACAATCTGTAAAATATGGCAGCGAGTAAACATGCAACATAATAGTAAATAAACGGAGATTCGATGTTTGGAAACAAGGCCTAGGGATCATACTTTCACTAGTGGACACTCTCAACATTGATCACATAATAAAACCACTCTACACTCTCTTGTTGGATGATGAACACCACTAATTGCGTAGGGCTACAAGAGCACCTCAATGCCGGAGTTAACAAGCTCCACAACATTCGATGTTCATATTTAAATAATCTTAGAGTGCATGGTAGATCATTGCAATTACACCAAGTACTAACATAGCATGCACACTGTCACCATCACACTATGAAGGAGTAATAGATCACATCAATACTATCATAGCAATAATTAACTTCATAATCTACAAGAGACTACAATCATAACCTACGCCAAGTACTACATGATGCACACACTGTCACCTTTACACCATGGAGGAGGAATAGACTACTTTAATAACATCACTAGTGTAACACATAGATGAATAGTGATACAAAACTCATATGAATCTCAATCATGTAAGGCAGCTCATGAGATCATTGGATTGAAGTACATAGGAGAGAGATCAACCACATAGCTACCGGTACAAACCTTAGCCTCGATGGAGAACTACTCCCTCCTCATGGGAGACAGTAGCGGTGATGAAGATGGCGGTGGTGTCGATGGAGATGCCTTCCGGGGGCACTTCCCCGTCCCGGCGGCGTGGCGGAATAGAGACTCCTATCCCCCAGATCTTGGCTTCGCGATGGCGGCGGCTCTGGAAGGTTTCTCGTACCGTGGCTTTTCCGTATCGAGGTTTTAGGTCAGGGACCTTTAAATAGGCGAAGAGGCGGAGTCGGAGGGCTGACGAGGCGGTGACACAATAGGGGGGCGCGGCCCCACCTCTGGCCGCGCCGGCCTGTCATCTGGTGGCCCTGTGGCCCACCTCTAGTCCTTCTCGGGTGTTCTGGAAGCTTCGTGGATTTCTAAGATGCTGGGCGTTGATTTCGTCCGATTCCGAGAATATTTCCTTACTAGGATTTCTGAAACCAAAAACAGTAGAAAACAGCAACTGGCCCTTCGGCATCTCGTCAATAGGTTAGTGCCGGAAAACGCATAAATATGACATATAATGTGTATAAAACATGTGTGTATCATCATAAAAGTAGCATGGAACATAAGAAATTATAGATACGTTTGAGACGTATCAAGCATCCCCAAGCTTAGTTCCTACTCGCCCACGAGTACGTAAACGGTAACAAGGATAATTTCTGAAGTGACATGCTATCATAATCTTGATCATACTATTGTAAAGCATATGAGATGAATGCAGCGATTCAAAGCAATGGTAAAGACAATGAGTAAACAATTGAATCATATAGTAAAGACTTTTCATGAATAGTACTTTCAAGACAAGCATCAATAAGTCTTGCATCAGAGTTAACTCATAAAGCAATAGATTCAAAGTAAAAGGCATTGAAGCAACACAAAGGAAGATATAAGTTTCAACAGTTGCTTTCAACTTTCAACATGCATATCTCATGGATAATTGTCAACATAAAGCAATATAACAAGTGCAATAGGTAAACATGTAAGAATCAATGCACACAGTTGACACAAGTGTTTGCTTCTAAGATAGAAAGAAGTAGGTAACTGACTCAACAATAAAGTAAAACATAGGCCCTTCGCAGAGGAAAGCAGGGATTAAATCATGTGCTAGAGCTTTTTAAGTTTTGAAATCATATAGAGAGCATAAAAGTAAAGTTTTGAGAGGTGTTTGTTGTTGTCAACGAATGGTAGCGGGTACTCTAACTACCTCATCAACCAGACTTTCAAGAGCGGCTCCCATGAAGGACGTTATCTCTACCAACAAGGTAGATCATCCCTCTTCTCTTTTGTTTACACATGTACTTTAGTTTCATTATTTATAGATGACACTCCTCCCAACCTTTTCCTTACACAAGCCATGGCTAACCGAATCCTCGGGTACCTTCCAACAATCACATACCATGAAGGAGTGTCTATTTGCAAAATTAAGTTGCTTACTGATGAATCAGAGCAAAACATGTGAAGAGAATTATTAATGCAAGTTAATTAGTTGGGGCTGGGCACCCCATTGCCAGCTCTTTTTGCAAAATTATTGGATAAGCGGATGAGCCACTAGTCCATTGGTGAAAGTCCGTCAAGAGTAAATGACAAGGTTGAAAGATAAAACACCACATACTTCCTCATGAGCTATAAAACATTGACACAAATAAGGAGTAATAAATTTTTGAATTGTTTAAAGGTAGCACATGAAGTATTTACTTGGAATGGCAGAAAATACCATGTAGTAGGTAGGTATGGTGGACACAAATGGCATAGTTTTTGGCTCAAGGATTTGGATGCACGAGAAGAATTCCTCTCAATACAAGGCTAGGCTAGCAAGGTTGTTTGAAGCAAACTCAAGTATAAAACGGTGCAACAAGACTCACATATGAACATATTGCAAGCATTATAAGACTTTACATCGTCTCCTTGTTGTTCAAACACCTTAACCAGAAAATATCTAGACTCTAGAGAAACTAATCATGCAAACCAAATTTTAACAAGCTCCATGTAGTTCTTCATTAATAGGTGCAAAGTACATGATGCAAGAGCTTAAACATGATCTATATGAGCACAACAATTGCCAAGTATCGAATTATTCAAGACATTATACCATTTACCACATGCAGCATTTTCTGTTTCTAACCATATAACAATGAACGAAGCAGTTTCAACCTTCGCCATGAACATTAAAGATAAAGCTAAGAACACATATGTTCATATGAAACAGCGGAGCGTGTCTCTCTCCCACACAAGCATGAATTTATTCAGAGAATGAATGTCACACCCCAACTTTTGCAACCTTGTTTAATTGTCCTTAGTGCAAAAATCAGGGGGAACAAAAACTTTTTCTAAAAGCCAATTAGATGAATTATCTTGGTCTGTTTGTTGTAATGAATTGCTTTGATCTGTTGGTAGATGAATTGTCTTGATTTGCTTGTTGAGTTTTGTCTTGAGTTACCCCAAAGAACAACAACACCCCTAGTGGTAAAGCAATCTAGCAACTCACTAAATAAAACACATGTGTGGCCCTGGGAAATTCTTTTCCTTTCCTACCAATACACTAAACCCTATGCTTGGTGTTTTCCTATAGTTACCTCAGCACACAATTCCTAGTCTCCAGAAAAATAGTGAAGCTATGGTAACTCTTGTATTACATTAACCTCCACTCTTTAAAAACAATTGAACCTTTTGACCTAAACCACACAAAAAAAAAACTCTTTTTGTTTTGTCCCATGACTCAAAGTCTTAATTCAAAGGATCTTGTCAAAAACCTTTACTTTTTAAATTTGACTGTGATCACCTTTGATCATGGTATCACAAAAAGGGTTTCTAAAAGACATTGTTTTATTTTGGCACAAAGTATTTACCAAATGGTTTACCATCACTTTATGTGACTTTAAAATCCTGTGAAAACCTTGGTATGTAGTTTTGATTTCCATAAGAAAATGGAATGATCCATATTTTATTCTATTTCAACCATGGATCATCATAATCCTTAAAGCCCTAAATCTCTTTGTCTTTTCATTTCACTACCAAAACTATTTCTAGTTTTATAAAACCCCTTCAAAATATTTTATAGAAAGCAACTTTTCTTTCCCCAAAATGCAAGTTATGGGTACACAGGCCCTTTCTTGCATTATTTGTCATCAAATAAAATTTTGAAAATCTACCATGCTTATTTATGCATGTGCTTTTACTTTTTATATAAAAAAAACAAAACACAAAGTGCTACCTTGCTACTCACCAAAGATTTTCAAAGTATATTCACATGAATAACCTATATATCCATCTCTTTATCGGAAAATCACCCGAGTTCAAAGTGAATTCTATCCTTGACCTAGCCACCTTGCACCATTAGCACCCTCATCCTTCTAGTCTAGCTTTTTTTTTAAAAACTTATACGACAAACTTTTGCATGGCACTAGTGTAGTGCCAACCATGCATGTTTTACCACGTATCTCTCCCTCCCTTTCTAATCTATCATGATCCTCTCCAACACCACCTCGACCTCTCCAACACCAACAACCTATAGTGATCCATCTACATTGCCCTTGTGACAATTTTCCTTGCTCTAGTCCTATAAATTAGCCATGCCAATTTTTTTGGCACATGTGCAACCCATACCCATCTCCCTTCCCTCTCACCCTAGCCAACCATTCGACCACCACCAACCCACCCCTCTTTTCCTCGCCTCCTATTTTTCTTCGGCCTCTTTTCAAAACTGGACATGGGAGCAATTCTTGCCATTTGAACGACACTACCCCACCTCCCATCACCACCTTCATCTGTCTCTCTTGCCAAACCCTAGCTAGTTATTTCTTTTTCTTGTCCAAGCCATGGTGCTCCACCACCACCCAAGGCCCAAAACACCCTGGCCCGAAACCTACCCCTCTACACCACCCTGGACCCTCTCCTCTCTCCTTAACCAAGCCCACGCCGACCAGGCTACAGGCCCAAAGGAGGCCAACATCCTCAAACCTGGAGCAGAACGCATGCACGCTCTGGGAACCGACCGCCCGACCCCAGCCCTCTCCCGCTCGATCCCTTCTCCCTTCCCGCGCCTGTACCGTCTCTTGCTGACGTCTGCCCTCCTACGTCACTCCCCTGCACCGCCCAAACGTCAGCCAACTTGCGTCCATTGGCCAAAGCCTTCCCGCACGCCCGGCCATTGGCCGAGTCTACCGCACGCCCGCGTCCATCCTACGCCACCCCCTCGCCTATAAAACCCACACCTCCCCTCACTCCTGCTACACCCCACCCACTCCCTAGCCCCACGCCAAGAGCTCAGAGGCGCTGCTCTGGCCGTTAATCGACGGGGAAGGCACCCATGTCCATGGTCACCACCAAGCGGAGCGGAAAAACGCGCCCATCCCCGACGCCCTTATCCCTCCCTCCTTGCTCCCTAGTGTTCCCCTTCTTCTGCTAGTCCTAAGGAACCTTTTTCTTCTGTCCAGAACCCCGGGAACCGCCGCCGCCGTCCTCTGTCCGAGTAGAAGCACCGGAGAGGGAGCCGCCTGGACGAGCGTCGGCAGAGGCCGCTTCTGCAAAGAGGAGACGCCGCCAGATGCGCGCCCAGGACGCCCTCGACGCGCCGCCGCTCGCCGGAGCTCCGCCGTCGGCCACCGCCGCCCCAGGTGAGCCTCCGCCCCGCCTTCCTTCCCGTCCGCCCGCGTAAGTGCGTGGTCGCGAGGACGAGGGAGATAACCCCGTGCGGCTGCATGGGTCGGCCACGTTGGCCCATGCAGATGGGCCCCGCGCCGGGCCCTCTCTCCCCTTTTCCTTTCCTTTTTGTTTTTTTTCCTTCCCCAACCGGTATCTCTGTTTGGGCCGGCCTGCTCTGTCCTGCGTGGCCCAGTTGGAAATCGACCCACGCCCTTTTTCTCTATTCTCTGGAAAAATAATCCTGCAACCCATCTTAAACGTTTTTAATTCACCAAAAATTCATAAATCATCCAAATTTAGTGATTCCACTTTTGTAGTGCTTCTGGATGTTTTCCTAACCACCTCAGACGAGTTTTATACCAAGATCTTTTAAATATTTTACTCAGAATTTAAATTGGTACAAGCATGCAGTAACCTTGATAATTTAATTGTGAGAGTTTAGAAAACAATTTAAAATCAAATCCAAATTTGTAGTTAACCTTATGCTATTACCCAATTTTTGGCACTGGTTTTAGTATTTTAAGACAAAATATGGAATTGCGGTATTTA
This sequence comes from Lolium rigidum, assembly GCF_022539505.1. NCBI lineage: Eukaryota > Viridiplantae > Streptophyta > Magnoliopsida > Poales > Poaceae > Lolium > Lolium rigidum. Next base: position 6,074 of record NW_025900261.1, read on the forward strand.
ATACAAGTTTATTCAGAATCTGTGTTTGAGGAATTATTGCAGGAGCTTAAAATATTATTTTGGAATGAAACCACTTTTGCTACACTCATGATTGTGTTGCTAACAACATATCCAGAGCTCAGATTTTATTGAGCATCTGAGATTTTATAAGGAATTAAACTCTGTTTTGGTCCCTCCGCCGGTAATTTAATAATTAAAAATCTTTTATAACTTCAAATTTAGTGAATCCAATTTTTTATAAAACTATGTTTGAATAGCTATCCATTGGTATAATTTTTGCTTGACGTACTTGTGTAATGTTCTGTGAGCAAAATAAAGTAGGAAAATGAGTTCAACTTTTCCAAAAATGTTTAAAAACAAAATATAAATGTTTTTGATGCAAAACCAATGCACTTGTCTTCTTTGTGGTGTAATATAACAGGGAATAACTGGTTTATGCCACAGCAATAACCAGAGAGGCAATTGCTAATTTGCGATGCTCTCATGTCTATGTTAAGCAAGATAATTTGGTTGTCTTTTAAAATGTTTTGAAGAAACTATAAGTTCTTGGTATGATAGCACTTAGTAAAATGGTTAGCTATTGTTTGTTGATTGTTGAATAATTGTTTTGTTGGTGCAATGTGTTGATTGTGTTCCTTTTATATTTTTCCGGCGATAGATGCGAACAATTCCGAGAAGGAGAAGAAGTGGTTCGGACAAGGATTTTATTTATATTGACGGGATTCTTATTTTGATGAAGTTGAAGAAGTCCAGAGACAAATAAGCCAAGGCAAGCCATCTCTTGATCTCTGAATATTGAATCACATATTGTGGTTACTTTGTTATTATTATTGTCTCTCGATCTATCTTGTGTGATTTCTACTTTTGTTGTCGGAGCATGCTTACCGTGAGCATGTTTACTCTCTTTGGCACCTCGCCGACAAAACCCTTTTTGTGAATGGTGGTTGTCAACATCATGATCATGGTGTACCCTCTAAATGTGATGGGTATGCCCACTTACCTTGAGTGTGTCGACCTCTCGACACCCTTTTTGCACCCCTTAGTGATATGATGGTTAGTATCATGCCCTTGTTATACCTTCTACCTTGTGATGCTATGCATACTTACTCCCAAGTGTGCCGAACCTCTTGTTGATGCTATACATACTTACTCCCAAGTATGTTGAACCCCTTGTTGTTGTTATGCATGCTTATCCCGAGCATGTATGCCCCCTTGACCACCTATTTTACCATCTTCTTAGTGGTATGATGATCAACATCATGACCCCTTTGTTGAATCCTCCTACTTATGTTGTCCCCATGCGTGCTTATTCTAAGCATGTATGATCCCCTTGACACCTCAATTATCATCTCCTTAGAGGTATGACGGCTAGCATCATGCCATTGTTATATCTTAGCTCCTACATAAAACTTTAGGTTGGGAACCCCTTAAGGTTTACCTTGTTGTAAATGTTTATGAAAACCTTGGGTGAGATAACCTTACCCAAGTGTATGGTTTATGAAGGCAAAAAGGATCTTGTCAAAGATGGTTGAGAAAAGGAATGTGTGTGTGAGTTGAGTTTTGAGAAAAACGACACATGGTTCTTTGTATTCGCCCGGAACAATTACACAGCACAACCATAGCTACTCCAACGTGGGCACGGGGCTTAACTTGACGTTTGTTCTTCTTAGCATGAGGCACCGCACAACTATACAAGGGTATGGTTACCCCCGAGTCCGGGTTGTCATGGTTGGGACAATAGTATAACGGGAGGCCTTCGGGGCTGACCCGTCCGGAAGACACTATGGGTCTCCCGGCTTGGCGGTGGAGCCACGCTCTAGAGGAGGTGAGCTGCCACGGTGCCGGGGAGGTACATACTCGCATAGGGTAGGACCTCGTGTTAAGTCGAATGGGCGAAAGGTTATGTCCGGGTATCCGTCGTGGCATATGTCGTTATGCGGGGATGATGCCCACACGATAGGTATCCGGATAGTTGTGGTGAAAGTGTGCAAACTCCGCAGAGTCAAAACTATTCGAATAGCCGCGTCCGCGGTCATGGACGGTTGGGATGGCCGTTACGTAGCTGTGTCGAGTTTTGGTTTTGAAAATGATTTCCAAAGGAAATGTGTGTTGGAAGTACCGAAGGGTACGGGAAAGATTGTGTGCCGACCATGTGGAGATGGTCGAGAAAAATGAAACAAAAGAGGGTGACCCTTCCTAGTGTTTCATGTAGAGGAACTCTGCTTTAACAAAGATATAGAGATGTCATAGGACTTTCTTAGTATCCCCTTCAACTGTGATGTGGCATGCTATATCCACAAGAGAAACTGATTCTCTTTCACATGCTATATCCACCAGAGAAACTATTCTTCCTCTCTTGTCTTCTTTAGTTAGAATTGTTATCACCTTCTTGATGGTTTGCGAGTACAATTCAAATGTACTCACGGCTTTGTCCCCGGCTATTTACTTGGCCGGACCTGGAGGACTTCGACGGATGAAGAAGGAGTTGACGACGTCTATGCGAGCTAGGAACGTCTTCCCGCTCGGCTGCTCGTAGGGTTAAGGCGGATGACTTGGGCTCTACGCCATCGAAGTGATTCTGCTACTCTGATGATTAGATTAGGCCCTTCGAGGCTATCTTGTAAAGATGGGTCATGTGACTTTATTGTAATTTTCTTATTCCATTTTGTAAAGGATGATGTAAATTTGATATCAGTTCGGTTATGTGTTCACGGCACACTGATCATGGGAACATGAACTGTGTACATAACGAGGTATTTCGGACAGCTAGTCCCGGGTCCCCACAGTAGCCGGTATCGAGCCATCCTGACTGTAGGAGACCTTAGTTAGCATGGACGTTAGTTAGGAAATAGGTACTTGAGAAAAATATTTACCAAACAAATTATTTGTTTAGTCGGAAGCATAGCTTCTACTCCACTTATTTCTTCGAAACTTCTAAATTCTTATCCCTCCGCTTTACCAAAAATATTCAAAAAAAAAATTGTTACTCTATTGTCTCATCCACTTCAAACCTACATGTTGGACGATGTCCCCAACTCAGACCGAAGACTCGAAGTCGAAGATGGATCAACTTTTTATGAAGTCACACGTATCTCCAACAACAACTTTTGAAGATTGGAGGCCGACTTAGTGTGCACATAAAAGAGATAAAAAGATCATGTCTTTGGTTGTCACCAAAGTATGTCAAGGAGCTGACCTTGTTCCTCCGTGGACTTGCACTTTTGCAGTCGCCAGGGATCGAGTCCTCAATTCTTGACTAGTAATTTTTAGGCCAGCCACGAGAATATCTCGACTTCAGGAGCACCTCAACAGCTACCCCTTCGAAGACCTCACGTCCATCGGATGTTGAGCAAGAAGACTACACAGTTTTATCCTCTACCTCAACATCGACGACTCAACACCAGGCCGCATCACCACCCTCTGCTTCGAGAAATCCTTGTTGAAGACAATGTCAACAAGCTGAAGACGCCAACATATGTGACCAGCCCCAAACCAATAGGATGGATAGGACAAACTCAATTGTTTTTGATTGAGCTACCCCTGCGTATTAGGCATCCCTAGAAGCTTAGAGTGCCCTGTCTGGTGTGATGATTGCTTGTAGTTCCCTCGTGTGTTGCCTTGAGTGTTTTTATCTGCTTATTGTGTGTATGATTGTCTTGGTCTTTAGGCCTGAAAAACAATCTTAGTGTGACAACCCAACATAGGAAGCCTCCCAAAGATGTTTTCACCCCACCTACCTCACCAATAAAATGCTAATTTCTAGTTAATTGAATAAGTTAACGGATGGCTCTAACTTTAACCTCGTTAGCAGTTGATTTTTCAACCATGAGGAAAACTAAATCAAAGCCCTATCTGCGCTAACTACCTTCAAGATCAGCTGAAGCATCTCTACTACGCCAAGGAAGCAGAAGCCGCTACCTTCAAGATTGACTCGCATCTCCGCGAGAAGCCATACTAACTTGGTCTAACCTTGGAGTATAATCGCGCTAGCTTCAAGTATAACATTTTGAAACTACCCTCTAACAGACCGTCTAACAAGCTGAGAGGACAATAGCGTCAAAGCCAAGCTACATCACATGGTTCATCTGCTCCTCATCAAGTGAAGCTCGTGAAGATACCTCAAGACTCAAGATTAGGTGTAATTTACCCGCTAACTTCTCAGCTGGTAGAAGTCAGCACCGACCCTCAAGCTGAAGATTATCTTCGACGCCCTCTGTTGCTGCTTCAGGTGGACACCAACCAGGAGTAACATCAACTTACTAATTTACCGCGCGTCTATGGTTTAGTAAACACCGTGTTTATCTATTGAAGCCGTGGTTTACACGTCTCCCCTAAAGACTCTTCATCTAAATGCGGAAGATCGATGACCTCTTCAGAAGCCCCAGACAGAACTACAAGGCCGAAGCTCTGAGTGTTTCCAAAAGCCCGATGAAAAATCTTAAGGGTGGAAGACTTCGTCTTCCACTAAAATTTGGAGCTAACCCTAAAATTTTCCATCTTTCTAAAACACCGTTGGTAAATTGGGATACACTAACTCTCCCAAAAATTGTGGGATCCTCTAAGATAGTTAGGAAGCTATAGATCTAGCACCCGCTTAAGAGTAGTTGACCTCTTCATGAAGCTTTCCCTCGGCCGAATCTTATCGTGTCTCCCGGAAGCTGGAGCTATGACTGTGTCGACAACTGCATGTCTACAGAAGGATGGAGACTAACTTTAGTCAACTTTGAAAACCCCTCTAGTCCTACGCTTTGTAATCTCGGGACGAGATTATTTTAAGGGTGGAAGATCTGTCACACCCCAACTTTTGCAACCTTGTTTAATTGTCCTTAGTGCAAAAATCAGGGGGAACAAAAACTTTTTCTAAAAGCCAATTAGATGAATTATCTTGGTCTGTTTGTTGTAATGAATTGCTTTGATCTATTGGTAGATGTATTATCTTGTTTTGCTTGTTGAGTTTTGTCTTGAGCTACCTCAAGGAACAACAACTCTAGTGGTAAAACAATCTAGCAACTCACTAAATAAAACACATGTGTGGCCCTGGGAAATTCTTTTCCTTTCCTACCAATACACTAAACCCTATGCTTGGTGTTTTCCTATAAGTACCTCAACACACAATTTCTAGTCTCCAGAAAAATAGTGAAGCTATGGTAACTCTTGTATTACATTAACCTCCACTCTTTAAAAACAATTGAACCTTTTGACCTAAACCACAAAAACCTCTTTTGTTTTGTCCCATGACTCAAAGTCTTAATTCAAAGGATCGTGTCAAAACCCTTTACTTTTTAAATTTGACTGTGATCACCTTTGATCTTGGTATCACAAAAGAGTTCTAAAAGATTTTTTTTATTTTAGCACAAAGTATTTACCAAATGGTTTACCCTTACTTTATGTGGCTTTAAAATCCTGTGAAAACCTTGGTATGTAGTTTTGATTTCCATAAGAAAATGGAATGATCCATATTTTATTCTATTTCAACCATGGATCATCATAATCCTTAAAGCCCTAAATCTCTTTGTCTTTTCATTTCACTACCAAAACTATTTCTAGTTTTATAAAACCCCTTCAAAATATTTTATAGAAAGCAACTTTTCTTTCCCCAAAATGCAAGTTATGGGTACACAGGCCCTTTCTTGCATTATTTGTCATCAAATAAAATTTTGAAAATCTACCATGCTTATTTATGCATGTGCTTTTACTTTTTATATAAAAAAACAAAACACAAAGTGCTACCTTGCTACTCACCAAAGATTTTCAAAGTATATTCACATGAATAACCTATATATCCATCTCTTTATCGGAAAATCACCCGAGTTCAAAGTGAATTCTATCCTTGACCTAGCCACCTTGCACCATTAGCACCCTCATCCTTCTAGTCTAGCTTTTTTTTAAAAAACTTATACGACAAACTTTTGCATGGCACTAGTGTAGTGCCAACCATGCATGTTTGACCACGTATCTCTCCCTCCCTTTCTAATCTATCATGATCCTCTCCAACACCACCTCCTTGACCTCTCCAACACCAACAACCTATAGTGATCCATCTACATTGCCCTTGTGACAATTTTCCTTGCTCTAGTCCTATAAATTAGCCATGCCAATTTTTTTGGCACATGTGCAACCCATACCCATCTCCCTTCCCTCTCACCCTAGCCAACCATTCGACCACCACCAACCCACCCCTCTTTCCTCGCCTCCTATTTTTCTTCGGCCTCTTTTCAAAACCTGGACATGGGAGCAATTCTTGCCATTTGAACGACACTACCCCACCTCCCATCACCACCTTCATCCGTCTCTCTTGCCAAACCCTAGCTAGTTATTTCTTTTTCTTGTCCAAGCCATGGTGCTCCACCACCACCCAAGGCCCAAACACACCCTGGCCCGAAACCTACCCCTCTACACCACCCCGGACACCTCTCTCTCTCCTTAACCAAGCCCACGCCGACCAGGCTACAGCCCAAAGGAGGCCAACATCCTCAAACCTCGGAGCGAACGCATGCATGCTCCGGGAACCGACCGCCCGATCCCCAGCCCTCTCCCGCTCGATCCCTTCTCTCTTCCCGCGCATGTACCCTCTCTTGCTGACGTCTGCCCTCCTACGTCACTCCCCTGCACCGCCCAAACGTCAGCCAACTCGCCTCCATTGGCCAAAAGCCTTCCCGCACGCCCGGCCATTGGCCGAGTCCACCGCACGCCCGCGTCCATCCTACGCCTCCCTCGCTTATAAAACCCACACTTCCCCTCACTCCTGCTACACCCCACCCACTCCCTAGCCCCACGCCAAGAGCTCAGAGGCGCTGCTCTGGCCGTTAATCGACGGGGAAGGCACCCATGTCCATGGTCACCACCAAGCGGCGCGGAAGAACGCGCCCATCCCCGACGCCCTTCTCCCTCCCTCTTGGCTCCACCGCGTTCCCCTTCTTCTGCTCGTCCTAAGAAAGCCTTTTTCTTGTCCAGAACCCCCGGGAACCGCCGCCGCCGTCCTCTGTCCGAGTAGAAGCACCGGAGAGGGAGCCGCCTGGACGAGCGTCGGCAGAGGCCGCTTCTGCAAAGAGGAGACGCCGCCAGATGCGCGCCCAGGACGCCCTCGACGCGCCGCCGCTCGCCGGAGCTCCGCCGTCGGCCACCGCCGCCCCAGGTGAGCCTCCGCCCCGCCTTCTTTTCCGTCCGCCCGCGTGAGTGCGTGGTCGCGAGGACGAGGGAGACAACCCCGTGCGGCTGCATGGGTCAGCCACGTTGGCCCATGCAGATGGGACCCGCGCCGGGCCCTCTCTCCCCTTTTCCTTTCCTTTTTGTTTTTTTTCCTTCCCCAACCGGTATCTCTGTTTGGGCCGGCCCGCTCACGTCTCCGCGTGGCCCGGATTGGAAATCGACCCACGCCCTTTTTCTCTATTCTCCGGAAAATAATCCTGCAACCCATCTTAAATGTTTTTAATTCACCAAAAATTCATAAATCATCCAAATTTAGTGATTCCACTTTTGTAGTGCTTCTGGATGTTTTCCTAACCACCTCAGACGAGTTTTATACCAAGATCTATTAAATATTTTACTCAGAATTTAAATTGGTACAAGCATGCAGTAACATTGATAATTTAATTGTGAGAGATTAAAAAACAATTTAAAATCAAATCCAAATTTGTAGTTAACCTTATGCTATTACCCAATTTTTGGCACTGGTTTTAGTATTTTAAGACAAAATATGGAATTGCGGTATTTAATACAAGTTTATTCAGAATCTGTGTTTGAGGAATTATTGCAGGAGCTTAAAATATTATTTTGGAATGAAACCACTTTTGCTACACTCATAATTGTGTTGCTAACAACATCTCCAGAGCTCAGATTTTATTGAGCATCTGAGATTTTATAAGGAATTAAACTCTGTTTTGGTCCCTCTGGCCAGTAATTTAATAATTAAAAATCTTTTATAACTTCAAATTTAGTGAATCCAATTTTTTATAAAACTATGTTTGAATAGCTATCCATTGGTATAATTTTTGCTTGACGTACTTGTGTAATGTTCTGTGAGCAAAATAAAGTAGGAAAATGAGTTCAACTTTTCCAAAAATGGTTAAAAACAAAATATAAATGTTTTTGATGCAAAACCAATGCACTTGTCTTCTTTGTGGTGTAATATATCAGGGAATAACTGGTTTATGCCACAGCAATAACCAGAGAGGCAATTGCTAATTTGCGATGCTCTCATGTCTATGTTAAGCAAGATAATTGGGTTGTCTTTTAAAATGTTTTGAAGAAACTATAAGTTCTTGGTATGATAGCACTTAGTAAAATGGTTAGCTATTGTTTGTTGATTGTTGAATAATTGTTTTGTTGGTGCAATGTGTTGATTGTGTTCCTTTTATATTTTTCCGGCGATAGATGCGAACAATTCCGAGAAGGAGAAGAAGTGGTTCGGACAAGGATTTTATTTATATTGATTGGGATTCTTATTTTGATGAAGTTGAAGAAGTCCAGAGACAAATAAGCCAAGGCAAGCCATCTCTTGATCTCTGAATATTGAATCACATATTGTGGTTACTTTGTTATTATTATTTTCTCTCGATCTATCTTGTGTGATTTCTACTTTTGTTGTCGGAGCATGCTTACCGTGAGCATGTTTACTCTCTTTGGCACCTCGCCGACAAACCCCTTTTTGTGAAAGGTGGTTGTCAACATCATGATCATGGTGTACCCTCTAAATGTGATGGGTATGCCCACTTACCTTGAGTGTGTCGACCTCTCGACACCCTTTTTGCACCCCTTAGTGATATGATGGTTAGTATCATGCCCTTGTTATACCTTCTACCTTGTGATGCTATGCATACTTACTCCCAAGTGTGCCGAACCTCTTGTTGATGCTATACATACTTACTCCCAAGTATGTTGAACCCCTTGTTGTTGTTATGCATGCTTATCCCGAGCATGTATGCCCCCTTGACCACCTATTTTACCATCTTCTTAGTGGTATGATGATCAACATCATGACCCCTTTGTTGAATCCTCCTACTTATGTTGTCCCCATGCGTGCTTATTCTAAGCATGTATGATCCCCTTGACACCTCAATTATCATCTCCTTAGAGGTATGACGGCTAGCATCATGCCATTGTTATATCTTAGCTCCTACATAAAACTTTAGGTTGGGAACCCCTTAAGGTTTACCTTGTTGTAAATGTTTATGAAAACCTTGGGTGAGATAACCTTACCCAAGTGTATGGTTTATGAAGGCAAAAAGGATCTTGTCAAAGATGGTTGAGAAAAGGAATGTGTGTGTGAGTTGAGTTTTGAGAAAAACGACCCATGGTTCTTTGTATTCGCCCGGAACAATTACACAGCGACAACCATAGCTACTCCAACGTGGGCACGGGGCTTAACTTGACGTTTGTTCTTCTTAGCATGAGGCACCGCACAACTATACAAGGGTATGGTTACCCCCGAGTCCGGGTTGTCATGGTTGGGACAATAGTATAACGGGAGGCCTTCGGGGCTGACCCGTCCGGAAGACACTATGGGTCTCCCGGCTTGGCGGTGGAGCCACGCTCTAGAGGAGGTGAGCTGCCACGGTGCCGGGGAGGTACATACTCCATAGGGTAGGACCTCGTGTTAAGTCGAATGGGCGAAAGGTTATGTCCGGGTATCCGTCGTGGCATATGTCGTTATGCGGGGATGATGCCCACACGATAGGTATCCGGATAGTTGTGGTGAAAGTGTGCAAACTCTGCAGAGTCAAAACTATTCGAATAGCCGCGTCCGCGGTCATGGACGGTTGGGATGGCCGTTACAGAGCTGTGTCGAGTTTTGGTTTTGAAAATGATTTCCCAAGGAAATGTGTGTTGGAAGTACCGGAAGGGTACGGGAAAGATTGTGTGCCGACCATGTGGAGATGGTCGAGAAAAATGAAACAAAAGAGGGTGACCCTTCCTAGTGTTTCATGTAGAGGAACTCTGCTTTAACAAAGATATAGAGATGTCATAGGACTTTCTTAGTATCCCCTTCAACGCTGTGATGTGGGATGCTATATCCACAAGAAGAAACCAGATTCTCTTTCACATGCTATATCCACCAGAGAAACTATTCTTCCTCTCTTGTCTTCTTTTAGTTAGAATTGTTATCACCTTCTTGATGGTTTGCGAGTACAATTCAAATGTACTCACGGCTTTGTCCCCGGCTATTTACTTGGCCGGACTCGGAGGACTTCGACAGATGAAGAAGGAGTTGACGACGTCTATGCGAGCTAGGAACGTCTTCCCGACCGCTTGCCTGTAGGGTTAAGGCAGATGACTTGGGCTCTACGCTACTGAAGTGATTCTGCTACTCTGATGATTAGATTAGGCCCTTCGAGGCTATCTTGTAAAGATGGGTCATGTGACTTTATTGTAATTTTCTTATTCCATTTTGTAAAGGATGATGTAAATTTGATATCAGTTCGGTTATGTGTTCACGGCACACTGATCATGGGAACGTGAACTGTATACATAACAGGGTATTTCGGACAGCTAGTCCTGGGTCCCCACAATGAAGATAACAAAACGAAAATAAAAGCACACAGACGCTCCAAGTGAAGTGCATAAGATGTGACCGAATAAAAATATAGTTTCACTAGAGGTGACCTGATAAGTTGTCGATGAAGAAGGGGATGCCTTGGGCATCCCCAAGCTTAGATGCTTGAGTCTTCTTGAAATATGCAGGGATGAACCACGGTGGCATCCCCAAGCTTAGACTTTTCACTCTTCTTGATCATATTGTATCATCCTCCTCTCTTGACCCTTGAAAACTTCCTCCACACCAAACTCGAAACAAACTCATTAGAGGGTTAGTGCATAATCAAAAATTCACATGTTCAGAGGTGACACAATCATTCTTAACACTTCCGGACATTGCCCAAAGCTACTGGAAGTTAATGGAACAAAGAAATCCATCCAACACAGCAAAAGAGGCAATGCGAAATAAAAGGCAGAATCTATCAAAACAGAACAGTCCGTAAAGACGAATTTTAAAGAGGCACCAGACTTGCTCAGATGAAAATTCCCAAATTGAATGAAAGTTGCGTACATATCTGAGGATCATGCACGTAAATTGGCAGATTTTTCTGAGTTTCCTACAGAGAATCATACCCAAATTCGTGACAGCAAGAAATCTGTTTCTGCGCAGTAATCCAAATCTAGTATCAACCCTACTATCAAAGACTTTACTTGGCACAACAAATGCAATAAAATAATGATAAGGAGAGGTTGCTACAGTAGTAACAACTTCCAAGACACAAATATAAAACAAAAATACTGTAGTAAAATAAACACATGGGTTATCTCCCAAGAAGTACTTTCTTTATAGCCATTAAGATGGGCTCAGCAGTTTTAATGATGCACTCCCAAGAAATAGTAGTTGAAGCAAAAGAGAGCATCAAGAAGCAAATTCAAAACAAATTTAAGCCTAACATGCTTCCTATGCATAGGAATCTTGTAAATAAACAAGTCAAGTAGGCATAATGCAACAAGCATAGGAAAACTAGACAAGCGCAACTTCAAGATTTTCAGCATATAGAGAGGTGTTTTAGTAACATGAAAACTTCTACAACCATATTTTCCTCTCTCATAATAAATTTCAGTGGCATCATGAGCAAACTCAACAATATAACTATCAAATGAAACATTCTTATCATGAGTCTCATGCATAAAATTATTACTACTCCCAACATAAGCATAGTCATTCTTATTAATTGTAGTGGGAGCAAATTCAACAAAGTGGCTATCATCAAATATAGGAGGCATTTTGTAATCATAATCAAATTTAATCTCCATAGTAGGTGGCACCAGAAGACCACTATCATTATAATCATCATATATGGGAGGCATATCATAATCAACATAAACTTTCTCCTCAATACCCGGAGGGCTAAAGAGATCATTTTCATCAAAACCGACCTCCCCAAGCTTACAATTTTCTATATCAACAATGGTGTTCAAAGCGTTCATACTAATATTACTACCAACATGCAAATAAGGTTCCATAGGTTTTTAAATTTTCGCATTAAACCATTCATGTCTTGACTCAGGAAATAGTACAAAAAGCTCACAGATGTTTTCCATTATGCCTTACTAGTGTTCAACAAGAAACAAAAAGATGCAATTGCAGGATCTAAAGGAAATAGCTTCGAGCACACACACAACGGCAACAGAAAAGTACTTAGTTACCTGGGACCGAAGTATGAGTGCCTTTTACCTTTCCTCCCCGGCAACGGCGCCAGAAAAGTGCTTGATGTCTACGGGTGCTTCTATTCTTGTAGATAGTGTTGGGCCTCCAAGAGCAGAGGTTTGTAGAACAGCAGCAAGTTTCCCTTAAGTGGATCACCCAAGGTTTATCGAACTCAGGGAGGAAGAGGTCAAAGATATCCCTCTCAAGCAACCCTGCAATCACGATACAAGAAGTCTCTTGTGTCCCCAACACACCTAATACACTTGTCAGATGTATAGGTGCACTAGTTCGGCGAAAAGATAGTGAAATACAAGTAGTATGGATGTATATGAGTGGTAATAACAATCTGAATAAAATATGGCAGCGAGTAAACATGCAACAGAACAGTAAATAAACGGAGATTCGATGTTTGGAAACAAGGCCTAGGGATCATACTTTCACTAGTGGACACTCTCAACATTGATCACATAATAAAACCACTCTACACTCTCTTGTTGGATGATGAACACCACTAATTGCGTAGGGCTACAAAGCACCTCAATGCCGGAGTTAACAAGCTCCACAACATTCGATGTTCATATTTAAATAATCTTAGAGTGCATGATAGATTATTGCAATTACACCAAGTACTAACATAGCATGCACACTGTCACCATCACACTATGAAGGAGGAATAGATCACTTCAATACTATCATAGCAATAATTAACTTCATAATCTACAAGAGATTACAATCATAACCTACGCCAAGTACTACATGATGCACACACTCGTCACCTTTACACCATGGAGGAGGAATAGACTACTTTAATAACATCACTAGAGTAACACATAGATGAATAGTGATACAAAACTCATATGAATCTCAATCATGTAAGGCAGCTCATGAGATCATTGTATTGAAGTACATAGGAGAGAGATCAACCACATAGCTACCGGTACAGCCCTTAGCCTCGATGGAGAACTACTCCCTCCTCATGGGAGACAGCAGCGGTGATGAAGATGGCGGTGGTGTCGATGGAGATGCCTTCCGGGGCACTTCCCCGTCCCGGCGGCGTGGCGGAACGAGACTCCTGTCCCCCGCATCTTGGCTTCGCGATGGCGGCGGCTCTGGAAGGTTTCTCGTACCGTGGCTTTTCCGTATCGAGGTTTTAGGTCAGGGACCTTTAAATAGGCGAAGAGGCGGAGTCGGAGGGCTGACGAGGTGGTGACAGAATAGGGGGGCGCGGCCCCCCCTCTGGCCGCGCCGGCCTATCATCTGGTGGCCCTGTGGCCCACCTCTGGTCCTTCTCGGGTGTTCTGGAAGCTTCGTGGATTTCTAAGATGCTGGGCGTTGATTTCGTCCGATTCCGAGAATATTTCCTTACTAGGATTTCTGAAACCAAAAACAGTAGAAAACATCAACTGGCCCTTCGGCATCTCGTCATTAGGTTAGTGCCGGAAAACGCATAAATATGACATATAATGTGTATAAAACATGTGTGTATCATCATAAAAGTAGCATGGAACATAAGAAATTATAGATACGTTTGAGACGTATCGCTCGCGGACGCTGCTCGCCCGGCGTGACCTAGCGTGATGCGTCTTCTGCGGTGCGCTCGCAGCCGTCGCGTAATGGCGATGCCTCGCGTGGCACGCGTCGTTCTCAGCGATGATGCCATGCGTGCCGCGCCGTCGCGTGCCTCCGACCTATATAAACGGAGCGCACGCATATCATCTCCTCCCACACTAAACAGCGTGAGTAGGAGGCTGAGCGACATCGGCTAGGTTTAGTGTGGGAGGAGACGATATGCGCCCACCCCGTATATATATGTCGGAGGCAGTGCAACGGCCGCCGCACGCGTGGCATCGCCATTCGCAGAGTAGGTGACGGCGCGCGCCACGCGAGGCATCGCCATTACGCGCCGCACCAGCCGAAGCGGCGCCTCTGAGAAGACGCATCGACGCTGGTTCACTGCCAAGCGGGCCCGACGAAACGTTCGCCAGACGCGAGCGGACACTTTACGCATCCACGCATCGTCCGCGCGACGGATCCGAGACGCATATTTGGGCATGTTTGCGTCGCTGCGAACGGCCCAGTCACTATGCGTCGTGCCGCTGGAGTTTGTACCAGACGCATGTTTGGCCCGGCCAGATGCGCTTGGAACCGAAATCATCTTCTGTTCCCTTCTCTATTTCTTCGTGTTCGAGAGAACACAACAGCTCTTCGGCTCAGCGAGAAATTAATCGGGTCATGCTCGTTGCTTTCCTTGCCGTTGGATTGAAATGAATCGTGGATGGGAAGCCTCGTGTCACGATGTGCCCCGTGAACGTGGGGCACCGGATCTCCGTCCGTAAGATAGATCATGATCATGGTAGTGACCTATATTCAACGTGATGATGATTTGATTTTGCACTCGGGCCTTGAACAAGAGGTACTAGTACGGTCTCACAATTTTTTATCATTATAGTTGGACCTTAGCCAAATTCAAAATCTCATAGCGGCAAAACTTCCCGCCCACAAAATACAAAAATTTCACACGCTTCCAAATTCCCATTCTACCCCTGTGGAGATGACAAGAAAGTCGGTTGGTGGGGGGTCTGCCCGTCATTTTTTGGATCACCACCTCCCTAGCCCGGAAACCCTCGCAAAAAAAATTCATTTCCCTCAGACCACCCACCGGAACATCCCAAGTCCCCCTCTCCCACCTCCACGACCACCGCACCGGAACATCCCCGCCGGACTTCCCTGGCCTACCCGAGGCCTCGCGATCCTCGTCATTCGGCTGCCTGCCGGAGCCGCTTCATCGACGCCGTCATCAACCGGACCGGATCATCCCCGCCGAATCTCGGAACCATATGCTCATCCAGCAGTCTACCGCTGTCTCTTCAGCTGCGGTATCGTCCACCCCACCGGAGCCGCTTCGCTGGATCCGTCGTCCACCGCATCGGATCTTGCTCACCGACACTGCTGTGCACGAACCGGATCTGCTTCACCGGCGTCGTGCATGATCTAAACTCTTCTACTGTCGCTTTTCTATTGCTTGCCTGCAAGTTCTTGTTTAATCTTGGGGGAACCTGTTTGTGCTAACGACGCGCCGTTACATTTTTCCGTATGAGATGAGTAACCATGAAGTGTAATGGCCGTCTCTCCAACCCCAAGTAGCACATGTAGCGTACTTCATCACCGGATCTATCAACCCCAGGAAGATCTCGCTGTGACTCCCACGAGTGCTTCTCCTAATGTAAGTCCCTTGTTTTAGCGCCATGTTCGGGTTCGTATGCTTGTTTGTCCGAAGCTCTTTTAGTTCATCCCTAGCTATGACCGTAACACCTTTCTATTTTCTAGTTCATTGCTAACTTTAAGCGATTGAACATTTTGGTATGCATTCCCTGCTCCGTAGATGTAGCCATCATAACTTCTATCTTGCTCAGCCGTTGTTAAAAAAATTATAGGTCGCTACTATTTTGTTCATGCCAATATTGTTCTCCCTGAACATGTTGGTTTGCATTCCCTGTACTACAGGTGATGCCATTGTTATTTCTATCTACTTCGTCGTAAGCTAACAAAGTAAACACCTGCTATTAGTTCCTGCATGCTATCGCTCTGCCATCCTGCAGTACAAATTTATTTGAACTCGTCACAGCAGCTACTTCCGTCATAATTTTGTCTGCCATCTGATTCTTCGAAAGCTGCAATATTAACTTGTTTCTCTTAATTGGCATGGCGCTCACATATAGAATGGTGAACATATTGGTGTGCATTCCCTCTTCTACAAGTTCATAGGTGATCCCACTATATTCCGTTTCTGGTCCATCCTAAGCCGTAGCATTAACTATCCTCTATGTGTTGCTCATTACAACTTTGTATCCCGAAACAAATTGATTTGTTTCCCTTATCTACAAGTTTATGAGTGATGCCATTATAACTCCTATCTCGTTTTATTCCTAGCTATTATAGTAACATCCTGCTATTATTTAGTTCATGGCCAATTTTAAGTAATTGCACATGTTGGTTCGCATTCCCTGCTCTATAGCTTTTGGCATCGTAACTTCTATATTTGGTTTACATTCCTCGCTTCCGTAGATCTAGCCATCATAACTTTATCTTGCTCAGTCGTTGTTACAAAAATTATGGCTTGCTACTATGTTGTTTGTGCCAATTTTTTACTCCATGAACATGTTGGCTTGCATTCCCTGTACTACAGGTGATGCCATTGTTTTGTATCTAGTTCATTGTAAGCTAACAAAGTAAGGACTTAGTTTGGCATGCTATCACTCTGCTATCTAGCATGTAGTACAAATAAACTTGTCATACTACTAAATAATAATTTTGTGTGCCATCTTGTTCTTCAAAAGTTGCATTATTGACTTGTTTCTCTGACTTGGCATGACGATCACATATGGAATGCTGAACATATTGGTTTGCATTCCCTCTTATACAAGTTCACAGTGATCCCACTATATTCTCGTATCCGGTCCATCCTAAGCTCCAACGATTAACTATCCTCTATGTGTTGCTCATTACAAGTTTATATCCCGAAACATCTTGATTTGCATCCCCTTCACTATAAGTTCGGGAGTATTATTTAGTTCACGACCAATTTGAAGTAATTGCACTTGGCACATGTTGGTTCACATTCCCTCCTCTTTAGCTTTTGCCATCGTAACTTCTATTTTTGGTTTACATTCCCTCGCTCTGTAGATGTAGCCATCATAACTTCATCTTACTCAGTTGTTGTTACAAAATTTATAGCCTGCTACTATGTTGTTCATGCCAATTTTGTACTCCCTGAACATGTTGGTTTGCATGGGACTCGATAGTAGTAAGTCTGCTATTTCATTTTAACGTGCTCTGTTATATTGGCTGTTGGTATGCGGCATGCACTCTTTGTTTGCTTATTGTGCGCATTACAATGATCTTCTTATAACGACGAAATGATGAGTTCCAAATTCTTTGGCAAACAATATTGTAGTATCTTTGCCTTTCCATTGTTGTCTGTCTTAACTTGTAATGTCTTTGTTTCGGATATAGGTGGTGCATGGACAACTTAAAAGATTGCCGAATGGCTTCATTGTATTGCTAGGTTAAATTACCATTCAATTTCTCTCGGGTTCTCGTAATATCTTTTCAAAGCCTTGCACTGATGTAATATTTAGTTAGTTTTTATAGTTCTTTCGTGCATTTTTTCTATGGTGCTCGTGGTAAGTGACGCTATCCGACGTAAATCATGTGCTGCGTAAATATTCTCGTATCTAAATCACAAATTCCCATCCCTTAAACGGCCCAATTAAGCGAAATCACATATGTGCCGGCCCGCAAAATCCTAAAGCGCCAATTATGCCGTCATATAAACACCAACTAAACGGGCTGGCCCACTACTTATTGGGCCAGCCCACTTGCTTTAAGGTGGACCCCACCCACTACTAGGCCGACCCTGTAACAGAAAAGTGGGCCCCACAAGCTTATTGGGCCGGCCCGCTAACTCGTCGGGCCAGCCCACCTGATTTACAATGGACCCCACATACTAATTGGGCCGGCCCGTTAGCACGATAGTGGCCCCACAAGCTTATCGGGCCGGCCCACTAACTTGTTGGGCCACCCCAATTGCTTTTGTGGTGGACCCCACATACTAAATGGGCCGGCCCATTAACACGATAGTGGGACCCACCTATGTTTTTGGCCCGACCCACTTGATATATGGTGGACCCCACATACTAAATGGGCCGGCCCTTTAACAGGAATGTGGGACCCACCTGTGTTTTTGGCCCGGCCCACTTTCTTGTTGGGCCGGCCCACTTGCTATATGGTGGACTCCACATACTAAATGGGCCGACACTTTAACAGGAAAGTGGGACCCACTTGTGTTTTTGGCCCGACCCACTTTCTTGTTGGGCCAGCCCACTTGCTATATGGTGGACCCCACATACTAAATGGGCCGGCCCTTTAACAGGAAAGTGGGACCCACCTGTGTTTTTGGCCCGGCCCACTATCTTGTTGGGCCGACCCACTTGCTATATGGTGGACCCCACATACTAAATGGGCCGGCCCTTTAACAGGAATGTGGGACCCACCTGTCTTTTTGGCCTGGCCCACTGGCTTGTTGGGCCAGCCCATTTGATCTATTGTGGACCCCACGTACTAAATGGGCCGGCCAGATAGCAGGAAAGTGGGACCCACATTCTAATTGGGCCGGCCCAATAAATTTTTGGGCCGGCCCACTTGCTGTAAGGTGGACCCCACTTGTTAAATGGGCCGGCCCGATAACAGGAAAGTGGGTCCCACATGTCTTGTGGGCCGGCCCTTTTGCCTGTTGACCGGTCAAACGAGTGCATTCGGCCCGGCCCACATGCTTAGTGGGCCGGCCCATTAAAGTTTTTACCAGTCAACCTTAGAGGTTAGGCCCGGCCCACGTAACTAATGGACCAGCCCAGCTATATAGTTGACCGGTCAAACTAAGTCAGCCGGCCCGGCCCGCAAACTTAATGGGCCGGCCCGCTTAAGACGTGGCAGGCCTCGTGTGGGCCTACCATCTACCACGGGGTTTCAGCCGGCTAACGCCGTTAACCGCGCTAACGACGTCCGCCACGTGTCGCTTGCATGACGTCAGCAGTCAACGGGCTCCCGGAAACACTTCTGCAACGGTCCGATTTTCCGTGGAGGAAGGGCGCCCAAGCGCGACGGACCGAGAAAATCGTCGTAGGACTTTGCCTGACGCAGTTTCTACAACAGAACCCATATCGTCGGGTTAGGCCCATAGGCGACGAAAAATGGCCCTTAGCGGACGATTTTGGCACGTTGTTTATCAGAACTTTTCTTCTAGTGGATGTGGGCTGTGCCAGAGATATCGGGTCAAATTTACTCTCCATAGTAGGTGGCACCAGAAGACCACTATCATTATAATCATCATATATGGGAGGCATATCATAATCAACATAAACTTTCTCCTCAATACCCGGAGGGCTAAAGAGATCATTTTCATCAAAACCGACCTCCCCAAGCTTACAATTTTCTATATCAACAATGGTGTTCAAAGCGTTCATACTAATATTACTACCAGCATGCAAATAAGGTTCCATAGGTTTTTAAATTTTCGCATTAAACCATTCATGTCTTGACTCAGGAAATAGTACAAAAAGCTCACAAATGTTTTCCATTATGCCTTACTAGTGTTCAACAAGAAACAAAAAGATGCAATTGCATGATCTAAAGGAAATAGCTTCGAGCACACACACAACGGCAACAGATAAGTATTTAGTTACCTGGGACCGAAGTATGAGTGCCTTTTACCTTTCCTCCCCGGCAACGGCGCCAGAAAAGTGCTTGATGTCTACGGGTGCTTCTATTCTTGTAGACAGTGTTGGGCCTCCAAGAGCAGAGGTTTGTAGAACAGCAGCAAGTTTCCCTTAAGTGGATCACCCCAGGTTTATCGAACTCAGGGAGGAAGAGGTCAAAGATATCCCTCTCAAGCAACCCTGCAATCACGATACAAGAAGTCTCTTGTGTCCCCAACACACCTAATACACTTGTCAGATGTATAGGTGCACTAGTTCGGCGAAGAGATAGTGAAATACAAGTAGTATGGATGTATATGAGTGGTAATAACAATCTGAATAAAATATGGCAGCGAGTAAACATGCAACAGAACAATAAATAAACGGAGATTCGATGTTTGGAAACAAGGCCTAGGGATCATACTTTCACTAGTGGACACTCTCAACATTGATCACATAATAAAACCACTCTACACTCTCTTGTTGGATGATGAACACCACTAATTGCGTAGGGCTACAAGAGCACCTCAATGCCGGAGTTAACAAGCTCCACAACATTCGATGTTCATATTTAAATAATCTTAGAGTGCATGATAGATCATTGCAATTACACCAAGTACTAACATAGCATGCACACTGTCACCATCACACTATGAAGGAGGAATAGATCACATCAATACTATCATAGCAATAATCAACTTCATAATCTACAAGAGATTACAATGATAACCTACGCCAAGTACTACATGATGCACACACTGTCACCTTTACACCATGGAGGAGGAATAGACTACTTTAATAACATCACTAGAGTAACACATAGATGAATAGTGATACAAAACTCATATGAATCTCAATCATGTAAGGCAGCTCATGAGATCATTGTATTGAAGTACATAGGAGAGAGATCAACCACATAGCTACCGGTACAGCCCTTAGCCTCGATGGAGAACTACTCCCTCCTCATGGGAGACAAGCAGCGGTGATGAAGATGGCGGTGGTGTCGATGGAGATGCCTTCCGGGGCACTTCCCCGTCCCGGCGGCGTGGCGGAACGAGACTCCTCGCCCCCGCATCTTGGCTTCGCGATGGCGGCGGCTCGGGAAGGTTTCTCGTACCGTGGCTTTTCCGTATCGAGGTTTTAGGTCGTGGACCTTTAAATAGGCGAAGAGGCGGAGTCGGAGGGCCGACGAGGCGGTACAGCACAGGGGGCGCGGCCCCCCTCCGGCCGCGCCGGCCTGTCATCCGGTGGCCCCGTGGCCCACCTCCGGTCCTTCTCGGGTGTTCCGAAGCTTCGTGGATTTCTAAGATGCTGGGCGTTGATTTCGTCCGATTCCGAGAATATTTCCTTACTAGGATTTCTGAAACCAAAAACAGTAGAAAACATCAACTGGCCCTTCGGCATCTCGTCATTAGGTTAGTGCCGGAAAACGCATAAATATGACATATAATGTGTATAAAACATGTGTGTATCATCATAAAAGTAGCATGGAACATAAGAAATTATAGATACGTTTGAGACGTATCAGCGTCTGGCGGACGTTTCGTTGGGCCCGCCTGGCAGTGACCTAGCGTCGATGCGTCTTCTCAGTGGTGCCGCTTCGGCAGTCTGCAGTCGCGTAAAATGGCGATGCCTCGCGTGGCACGCGCTGTCACCTACCTCTGCGAATGGCGATGCCATGCGTGCCGCGGCCGTCGCGTGCCTCCGACCTATATAAACAGGAGCGCACACATATCATCTCCTCCCACACTAAACAGCGGTGAGTAGGAGGTTGAGCGGCATCGGCTAGGGTTTAGTGTGGGAGGAGACGATATGCGCGCACCCCTGTATATATATGTCGGAGGCAGGCAACGGCCGCTGCACGCGTGGCATCGCCATTCGCAGAGGTAGGTGACGGCGCGTGCCACGCGAGGCATCGCCATTACGCGGCCGCAGACTGCCGAAGCGGCGCTGCTGAGAAGACGCATCGACTCTGGGTCACTGCCAAGCGGGCCCGACGAAACGTTCGCCAGACGCGAGCGGACACTTTACGCATCCACGCATCATCCGCGCGATGGATCCGAGACGCATATTTGGGCATGTTTGCGTCGCTGCGAACGGCCCAGTCACTATGCGTCGTGCCGCTGGAGTTTGTACCAGACGCATGTTTGGCCCGGCCAGATGCGCTTGGAACCGAAATCATCTTCTGTTCCCTTCTCTATTTCTTCAGGTTCGAGAGAACACAACAGCTCTTCAGTTCAGCAGAAATTAATCGGGTCATGCTGTTGCTTTCCTTGCCGTTGGATTGAAATGAATCATGGATGGGAAGCCTCAGGTCACGATGTGCCCTGTGAACGTGGGGGCACTGGATCTCTGTCCAGAAGATAGATCATGATCATGGTAGTGACCTATATTCAACGTGATGATGATTTGATTTTGCACTCGGCCTTGAACAGAGGTACTAGTACGGTCTCACAATGTTTTATCATTATAGTTGGACCTTAGCCAAATTCAAAATCTCAGAGCGGCAAAACTTCCCGCCCACAAAATACAAAAATTTCACACGCTTCCAAATTCCCATTCTACCCCTGTGGAGATGACAGCAAAGTCGGTTGGTGGGGGGGTCTGCCCGTCATTTTTTGGATCACCACCTCCCTAGCCCGGAAACCCTCGCAAAAAAAATTCATTTCCCTCAGACCACCCACCGGAACATCCCAAGTCCCCCTCTCCCACCTCCACGACCACCGCACCGGAACATCCCCGCCGGACTTCCCTGGCCTACCCGAGGCCTCGCGATCCTCGTCATTCGGCTGCCTGCCGGAGCCGCTTCATCGACGCCGTCATCAACCGGACCGGATCATCCCCGGCCGAATCTCGAAACCATATGCTCATCCAGCAGTCTACCGCTGTCGCTTCAGCTGCGGTATCGTCCACCCCACCGGAGCCGCTTCGCTGGATCCGTCGTCCACCGCATCGGATCTTGCTCACCGACACTGCTATGCATGAACCGGATCTGCTTCACCGGCATCGTGCATGATCTAAACTCTTCTACTGTCGCTTTTCTATTGCTTGCCTGCAAGTTCTTGTTTAATCTTGGGGGAACTTGTTTGTGCTAACGACGCGCCGTTACATTTTTCCAGATGAGATGAGTAACCATGAAGTGTAATGGCCGTCTCTCCAACCCCAAGTAGCACATGTAGCGTACTTCATCACCGGATCTATCAACCCCAGGAAGATCTGCTGTGACTCCCACAGAGTGCTTCTCCTAATGTAAGTCCCTTGTTTTAGCGCCATGTTCCGGGTTCGTATGCTTGTTTGTCCGAAGCTCTTTTAGTTCATCCCTAGCTATGACCGTAACACCTTTATATTTTCTAGTTCATTGCTAACTTTAAGCGATTGAACATTTTGGTATGCATTCCTCGCTCTGTAGATGTAGCCATCATAACTTCTATCTTGCTCAGTCGTTGTTAAAAAAATTATAGGCTGCTACTATTTTGTTCATGCCAATATTTTTCTCCCTGAACATATTGGTTTGCATTCCCTGTACTACAGGTGATGCCATTGTTATTTCTATCTACTTCGTCGTAAGCTAACAAAGTAACTACCTGCTATTAGTTCCTGCATGCTATCGCTCTGCCATCCTGCAGTACAAATTTATTTGAACTCGTCACAGCAGCTACTTCCGTCATAATTTTGTCTGCCATCTGATTCTTCGAAAGCTGCAATATTAACTTGTTTCTCTTAATTGGCATGGCGCTCACATATAGAATGGTGAACATATTGGTGTGCATTCCCTCTTCTACAAGTTCATAGGTGATCCCACTATATTCCGTTTCTGGTCCATCCTAAGCCGTAGCATTAACTATCCTCTATGTGTTGCTCATTACAACTTTGTATCCCGAAACAAATTGATTTGTTTCCCTTATCTACAAGTTTATGAGTGATGCCATTATAACTCCTATCTGTTTTATTCCTAGCTATTATAGTAACATCCTGCTATTATTTAGTTCATGGCCAATTTTAAGTAATTGCACATGTTGGTTCGCATTCCCTACTCTATAGCTTTTGGCATCGTAACTTCTATATTTGGTTTACATTCCCTGCTCTGTAGATCTAGCCATCATAACTTTATCTTGCTCGGTCGTTGTTACAAAAATTATGGCTTGCTACTATGTTGTTTGTGCCAATTTTTTACTCCATGAACATGTTGGCTTGCATTCCCCGTACTACGAGTGATGCCATTGTTTTGTATCTAGTTCATTGTAAGCTAACAAAGTAAGGACTTAGTTTGGCATGCTATCACTCTGCTATCTAGCCTGTAGTACAAATAAACTTGTCATACTACTAAATAATAATTTTGTGTGCCATCTTGTTCTTCAAAAGTTGCATTATTGACTTGTTTCTCTGACTTGGCATGACGATCACATATGGAATGCTGAACATATTGGTTTGCATTCCCTCTTATACAAGTTCACAGGTGATCCCACTATATTCTGTATCTGGTCCATCCTAAGCTCCAGCATTAACTATCCTCTATGTGTTGCTCATTACAAGTTTATATCCCGAAACATCTTGATTTGCATCCCCTTCACTATAAGTTCAGGAGTATTATTTAGTTCACGACCAATTTGAAGTAATTGCACTTGGCACATGTTGGTTCACATTCCCTCCTCTTTAGCTTTTGCCATCATAACTTCTATTTTTGGTTTACATTCCCTGCTCCTGTAGATGTAGCCATCATAACTTCATCTTACTCAGCTTGTTGTTACAAAATTTATAGCCTCGCTACTATGTTGTTCATGCCAATTTTGTACTCCCCGAACATGTTGGTTTGCATGGGACTCGATAGTAGTAAGTCTCGCTATTTCATTTTAACGTGCTCGTTATATTGGCTGTTGGTATGCGGCATGCACTCTTTGTTTGCTTATTGTGCGCATTACAATGATCTTCTTATAACGACGAAATGATGAGTTCCAAATTCTTTGGCAAACAATATTGTAGTATCTTTGCCTTTCCATTGTTGCTGTCTTAACTTGTAATGTCTTTTTTTCAGATATAGGTGGTGCATGGACAACTTAAAAGATTGCCGAATGGCTTCATTGTATTGCTAGGTTAAATTACCATTCAATTTCTCTGGGTTCTGTAATATCTTTTCAAAGCCTTGCAGCTGATGTAATATTTAGTTAGTTTTTATAGTTCTTTCGTGCATTTTTTCTATGGTGCTCGTGGTAAGTGACGCTATCCGACAGAAATCATGTGCTGCGTAAATATTCTCAGTATCTAAATCACAAATTCCCATCCCTTAAACGGCCCAATTAAGCGAAATCACATATGTGCCGGCCCGCAAAATCCTAAAGCGCCAATTATGCCGTCATATAAACACCAACTAAACGGGCTGGCCCACTACTTATTGGGCCAGCCCACTTGCTTTAAGGTGGACCCCACCCACTACTAGGCCGACCCTGTAACAGAAAAGTGGGCCCCACAAGCTTATTGGGCCGGCCCGCTAACTCGTCGGCCGACCCACCCGATTTACAGTGGACCCCACATACTAATTGGGCCGGCCCGTTAGCACGATAGTGGCCCCACAAGCTTATCGGGCCGGCCCACTAACTTGTTGGGCCAGCCCAATTGCTTTTGTGGTGGACCCCACATACTAAATGTGCCGGCCCATTAACACGATAGTGGGACCCACCTATGTTTTTGGCCCGGCCCACTTGATATATGGTGGACCCCACATACTAAATGGGCCGGCCCTTTAACAGGAATGTGGGACCCACCTGTGTTTTTGGCCCGGCCCACTTTCTTGTTGGGCCAGCCCACTTGCTATATGGTGGACCCCACATACTAAATGGGCCGACACTTTAACAGGAAAGTGGGACCCACCTGTGTTTTTGGCCCGGCCCACTTTCTTGTTGGGCCAGCCCACTTGCTATATGGTGGACCCCACATACTAAATGGGCCGGCCCTTTAACAGGAAAGTGGGACCCACTGTGTTTTTGGCCCGACCCACTATCTTGTTGGGCCGGCCCACTTGCTATATGGTGGACCCCACATACTAAATGGGCCGGCCCTTTAACGAGAATGTGGGACCCACTCGTCTTTTGGCCTGGCCCACTGGCTTGTTGGGCCAACCCATTTGATCTATTGTGGACCCCACGTACTAAATGGGCCGGGCAGATAGCAGGAAAGTGGGACCCACATTCTAATTGGGCCGGCCCAATAAATTTTTGGGCCGGCCCACTTGCTGTAAGGTGGACCCCACTTGTTAAATGGGCCGGCCCGATAACAGGAAAGTGGGTCCCACATGTCTTGTGGGCCGGCCCTTTTGCCTGTTGACCGGTCAAACGAGTGCATTCGGCCCGGCCCACATGCTTAGTGGGCCGGCCCATTAAAGTTTTTACCGATCAACCTTAGAGGTTAGGCCCGGCCCACGTAACTAATGGACCAGCCCAGCTATATAGTTGACCGGTCAAACTAAGTCAGCTGGCCCGGCCCGCAAACTTAATGGGCCGGCCCGCTAAGACGTGGCAGGCCTCGTGTGGGCCTACCATCTACCACGGGGTTTCAGCCGGTTAACGCCGTTAACTGCCAGTTAACGGCGTCTGCCACGTGTCACTTTGCATGACGTCAGCAGTCAACGGGCTCCCGGAAACACTTCTGCAACGGTCCGATTTTTCGTGGAGGAAGGGCGCCCAAGCGCGACGGACCGAGAAAATCGTCGTAGGACTTTGCCTGACGCAGTTTCTACAACAGAACCCATATCGTCGGGTTAGGCCCATAGGCGACAAAAATGGCCCTTAGCGGACGATTTTGGCACGTTGTTTATCAGAACTTTTCTTCTAGTGGATGTGGGCTGTGCCAGAGATATCGGGTCAAAGCATGGATCGGAGGATTAAAAAAATGGTTGGGTTAAACAGATGGTGAGGGGATTTGAACCCATGATGTCTAGATCAACAAGCACAGGACGAACCACCTGCACTTCTGGTTCGTTTGTTTAAGAAGCTGGGTCGCGCGACCTTTGAAGCATAGATAGGCGGAACTTGGGGATGAAAACCATGGCGGAATGGAGCTCTGGTCACTCATGGATCCAGCTACTGGGAGCAAACCGGGACGGGGAAGTTGGCTTCAGAGGTGCGCCTCGCTGTGACGGACCAGTACGTGGCGCCCTTCGCGTCGGGGGGCCACCATAGCTCGCCAGCGATGATGCTCTATAGAGAAGATTGGCGGTCAACGCCGGCAGCACGGTATAGACGAAACGACGAGACCAAGGCGAAGTCTGAGAGGACGGGGAGCTCACCCTGATGCTGATGAAGGGCTCGGGGAAGTCGGAGAAGGGCTGAAGTGGCTGGAATCGAAGAAGAAAGACGACGACCAGCGCAAGGAATCGGCAAAACTGCGCTCGAATTACAGGGTATTAGCTCGATTCCTTGCACCCGAACGTAGAGGATGACGAGACGGTTCCAACGGTGGCAGCGGTGAGGCTTGGGGTGGACGGAGCTGGCGGCTCCATGGCGGGCAGTGACGGTGGCGCTCTCTGTGTGTTTGTGTTCCTCACAGAAAGAGAGGGAAAAGAGAGGGGGCGGCGGCAGGAGGAAGAGGGAGATGGGGCTAGGGTTTCGCTGCGCCTCGGATGCGGAATAAAAGGGGAGGGAGAGGTGGTGGTGCGGTGGTGGAGGAACAGACACTCACGCTCCTCTCGTGCTCCTCTCTGGAGATGGCGACAAAGGGAAAAAGAAGGGGGCGAAGGGGTACGGGCTGGATCGAGCTGGAGAGAAGCGGGCCAGTGGGAAAAGAAAAGGGGAAGGAAGAGGCGAGATGGGCCAAGGAGAGAGAGAGGGAAGCCTGGAAGGGGTTAGGGTTTTGGTTTTAAAATAATTTTGCAAAGTTTCAAAAATATTTCGTTTGATTTTATTTAAAATAAGAAAAGATAAGGGAGGGTTTATAAAATAGTTTTATTTTGGAAATACATGAATGTGATGCATGCATGATGCCATGTTGATGCACAAAAGAAAAATGAACAAGCAGATCTAATAGGGGTATCTACCTGGGCTGTTACAATCGACACCACTAACAAGGAACCTCGCCCCGAGGTTCCACGTCAAGCCAATGGGGAGTTGGTTAAACTATCGAGTCTTCTTGTACCATGTTGACAATCACCCGACCTCGAGGTAGAACCTTTTTCTACAAGTGTTGATCTTCTACACACCACTAACAAGAGTTCGTACTCCATGCTGATCGGTCGACACCACTAACAAGAAGTCGTTGTTCCGCTGTTGATGACGCGCTTTCGTCAAGATCCTCCGAAGATCGAACCTATTAGGTGAAGGCATAGATCGTCCAACCCGCGTCGGAACCTAAGACTCAGAGAAGCAGATAAGAGAAGAATCAAAATCGCAAAGGTAAGAGAAGAAAGAATATAGGTAACGAGAAAAATCAGAGCTAATCAGATCTATCCAACGATGTTTCAGAAAATAGGTTTTGACACTCTAAACTCAACGACCGTTGGCAAGGTTATCCTAAAGGCTGGACTGGTGGGGTACCGTCAACCTGAGGCTCGGATACCAATTTGTGACGCCCCGGGACCGGTACCATGAGGATTCCAGTGATCCCGCCGAAATCCGCACGATATCGATCCAGAGATGCCCTCCGACACGACGTGCACGACAAATCACACACGTGATGCCAGAGGAATTAACACGAGCGGTAACATTACAACAGGATTACAATAGAGCCCACAAGAAACGGATATATTACAACAATGACTCCAACGAGTCAAGATACAAATATACAATACAAAGATCCAAATCATACAGAAGATCGAATACGTCCGAGTACGGACAAGATACAAATTGGAATAAGATTCCTGAAGATAACCGATGGCGTCCATAACCCTGCCCAGGCCAAGCCGGAAGGGTAACCTTGCTAACGTCGCCTTCATCGAACATATCTTCATACCTACCTGGTTATGTCCCGTAGAAGCAGCAATAAGTACGGGTTCGTACTTAACAAGACTTCAAGACGTATAAGCATTCGTCAACCAGTCGTCCTTGTACTTGAGGCACGTAGGGGACTTAGAGGATGCAAGAGGAACGTCATAGGCAATATGGTGGGGTTAAGCGGCAGCGCGCAAGCACTAAAAAAACCTATAGAGACATTCTACATCATTCGTCTAAACAGAGAAAGGTGAGAGAGCGCATAAGCTAGCAGTTCTATACTCTGCAAACATAACACAACCAATGTGTTCCCCCCCTCGCAAGGAAGTACTTACAAAGGCACTCACACAGTTGACAAGTTTTAACCAGTTATTATTTAAGTTGTTCTATCTTACTATGCAAGTTATTAGTATCGAAACAATAGGTGTAAGTTGTCTATGGTCGAGTCATACAGCTCCAGGTCGTCCATAACCGCAGACACGGCTTATCGATAAGATTGTAACCCTACAAGGGTGCCCAAATATGCCCACACGTACGCTCAACCCACTTACGACAGGTGGATATCACGACACGCACTTTCCTTCACTACAACAATGTCCAGGGAGCCACCTAACTAAGTTAAACCCGAGTCCGGCCGACTCTCCGAGACGGACCTAGCTGTTGCGAGAACGGCTAAGAGGATCAGAGCCCACTAGAGGATGACCTCTTAACAATGCGGACCGCACCTACGAGCGTGCAAGAGACAACGGGGTTACAAGGCACTCACGGCTTCCCGAAAAGTAACACCATATCATCTGACCGCAAAGAAACAAGCTTGCACGCCCGAGAGAAACAGAGCATTCAAACTAATTCTGGCCACTGACAAAGATGTAGGTTCCGACAGTGGTCGAGGGGAGTCCCGGTAAGCATACCCACGTGTGGTTAGAGCGCTCAGTCTCGGAACAGATAACAAGAACTCGGGGTCCTAAGATATTTAGGAAACACAAGTGAGCCGTCACAAAACGAGTAGCTGACCCACCGATGCCTCCGCTGAACAACTATTAACAGATATATCCATAAACCATGTTTAATGATTCCCAACAGATAACCCAATAAGATAACAATAACGGTAACAAAATAAGATAGCACTAGCATGTACTACGACTCGCAAGGGAAAACTCGATAACCAAACAACAGCTGTAGGGGGGTGGTTGTAGTGACCTCACCTTAAAAAGCGAGAGTCCCTGTGTAACAGTGCTAGTCCCGCATTGACTGCTAGCACACACAGTTTAAGATGTAATATCATAAAGCAAAGGTCAAATTATTACATCGTATGATCCAAGTGGAAGAAAATAAAATAGTTCATTACAACTTGCATAGCTTTGAAGCTAGCACTTTATTTCGCAGTTCAAGCAAAGAACTAAACAAAAGCATGGAGCCTTCTTCCTTCATGAAGCCACAAGCGGACATGTTGGGCAAAGACTCGTAACCCAAATTCGAAGACCATCTTGAAGAGCTAGTAATCCGCACATGAAAGGTACAGCCTCCGTGGGGTCAATACATTTGGAATTGTATTGGCAAGATGACACTATAGTGGACTCAAATGGCAACCTAACACTTAAGTGTACATTTGGCTGGTAGAGCTCAGGCGTATTGCATAAAGCCAGTTTTCTCCTATCATTTGACAAAACTTTTTCTTCATACTAATTAAGCGGTACCATTGATAGAAATCAATGAACCTGGAAACCACCGGTAAAGCCCCGGTGAATCCTCCTACCCATGATCAACTTGGTTTGGGCGAACTACCCCTGTAGACTCAGACCATAGACATGGCACGGGACCTACTAGCCGATAGTCACTTACACCAATTGTCATAACCCTGTTCACCCATCAAGTTTTATTTAAGAAGTTGGGATGAGGAGACTTTCGAACATGTGCCTTGTCAGTTCGCTCAAAATGTCCATAACCGGGGACACGGCTAAGTACTTAGATTTAACACTCGCAGAGGTTGTACAAATTTACCCACATGACCTAGTCTCGCTCTTCTTCCATGATGCACATTCTGCTCAAATGGACAGATGTCGACTAGGACGAGACTTTTCCGAAGTGATCACCCGCACCTTTCTCTACGGACCCGCTCCAACCTACATTCCCCTACATCATCATGTCACGTAGGGCCCGTGTTCACACAACATACTCCGTCAAGCCGCAGCCCATATAGCATGTGGTTGTACGGTAAGCTAATGAGCAAGGTTGTCTATTATCTCTTTGTTCCTGGGTGGCCGTCCACAAGTGCGATACACCTGGGGTTCAGAGGTTCGACGACATGTCCCCAGAGTAACCACTCAACATAACCCAATCAAAGCCACATTCCACCTAGGTAGTTCATTGAATTTAGTTGTTTTTCCATAACCACTACTAAAACATTTTCATAACATAGCTAAGCATCAACTAAATTCAATGGCGACAAAATATAGTCAGGTGGAAGTAGCTATCTACTGGGATTACAAAAGCAAAGCATATATCCTAGACTTACTACAAAAATCACTACGGTGCATGAATAAAATCTAGGACATTTGTGAGGGTGTGTCACTTGCCTTTTTGGTAGTCGAAGATCGTTCCCTTTTCTCTCAGTCAAAACACGTGACTCTTCGTACAAACTATAAGATAAAAGTAGCACAACATAAACACACCATTCATAGCAACAAAATTAAATAAGACAACAATCGGAAATCGCTCTATGGTACTAAGCTGTGGCATGAGGTTTGGCTTGCAAGATATGGTTTGATAGATTGGAAGGGTCATTTACTTAGAAAGGAAAAGATTACCCAAGTTAAAAGCTTAGGAGGAAAAGGTTAACAAGGGCATATGGTTAAGCGTTGTTTGCTACACCGGTATGAATAATTGGAAGGATTGATATGTTATACTAATATGTAAAATGACCAATGTGAATAGAATCACACAAGTCTCAAATGCAATTTGACATAGTGTGACAACACTTATCAAAGTAGCACAAGATCACACATAGCATTGAGTATGAACTAATGCTATATTGAATTACTCAAATAACTCATTTGAAATTTGAATAGTTCAAACTAAGTGGAAGCGTTGAATGGCATGAGGTTGGATATGCGTGAATGATATTGGGATTTGGTTCACGGAGCCTAATGGATAACAAGGTTCAACATATGTGATATGGGTTAGAGTATCTCCGCCCCACTAGAGCAAGGTAAAAGTATAAAATAAGGCATGCCACACTTATTCAAATAACTCAATTGTTATTTCAATAATATGGCCTAGGATAATATGTTGTGAAGAGATGTAATCATGGAACAAGATGAACGTGTCTAAAAGATTTTTTTAGTTTCGAAGAACGATATTGCGGACAATAAAAATACCGCGAAAATAAAGTGTGTAAATCCGACATGCAAAATGTCCAGAATGATCTACGCATTTTACTGATTCTAACGGTACAAAGTTTATCGAAAACCGATGGGTATAACTCAAGATATGAATTTTACAGTTTGCGGTTAAGCTCTAATGGTGTCCGAAAAGTTGTCCGAACAAGTTGTTCGGATAGACAAACTTTCTACACGAAAGTTGTAGAGCATAATTTTACAAACTTAACGCAAGAACCAGTATTCAAAACGAAGATCTAGATCTATAGTTACGGAATTTCAAAAGTTTCTCATGAGCTAGATCAAACTACAAATTTGAACGGATCGATCGGATGTGCAGCTAATCCACGTTCTAAGATGGCTAACCTGAACCTAACACTACACAATCCGACTTAACATGAAGAGACGTACAATGGGATTTACCGCGCCGCCGATGATCGATGAAGGACGTCGACGATGGAGCTAGCTGCGGGCGTCGTGTGCTGCGCCTGAGAGCAGCAGCAAGCTACAAAGAAAGTAGATAGAGAGAGGCGTTGGGTGTGTGCTGCGAGGCTGCTCCCGGGGAGGTATTTATAGGGACATGGCCTGTCCAGGTGCGATGCACGGGGCGGGCGGAATTCACGCGCGGAGGAATTACTGCGAGAGGAGGTAGCAGCTGGGGGTGGTGCTGGCGTGAGAGCGGGAGGCGAGCCAGGTCGGGTTGCCTGCGGCGATCGCGCGCGTGAACAGCGCGCTGGCTGCTGGGCGCGGGCGTGCGCGGCTGGGTGGGCTCGGAAGTCGGAACGGGCGAGGCCGGGGTGGGCTGGGGTGGTGCGGCCGTGCTGGGCTGGCTGGGCCAGGCGGTCGTGTGGACGGCAGCTGGGCCGTTCGGCCTCGTTCGGCTGACGCGCTCTTCTTCTCTTTTCTTTTACTAGGAATTGAAAATACAATTTTGGAGGATCAAGAATAATCGGAAAACGCAAATATAGTACCGTTGGATTCGTCATGAAAAATACTTTAATATGAGATCAAATTTGGAACAAAAATATAAACTTTATAAAATCAAAATTTGACATACGTGTCTATGTGGCTATAGTGCCCTTTTAAGGTTTAAATGTTTTCACAAAATAATGATTTTATAATTTTCAAAACCTCTGAGCAAAATAGGGTATTGTTGGCAAATATTTTTGAAAACCAAGGTTTATGAAGACTCTATTTTTTAAAAATACCTTTTTAATAAACACGAAATTTTATTTCCTTGTGAAATTTCAACTATGACAAACAAACAAATACTCGCTTTATTTTTATTTTCACATTCCAAATTTTTGGGATGTGACAGACTACCACCCTTAAAAGAAATCTCGTCCCCGAGATTTGAAGAGGCTAGAAAGAAAATAGGTTTGGCATATGTCGAGGTGAGCTACCACCCTTAAAAGAAACTTTTGTAGGTATAGGTATTGGGTTCATGGTCGATTCATCCTAGGTATGACTTGGCTTTGGGTCGTCTCTTGGAATATCTATGGCTTCTGACCTCCAATAGGGGTTGTTTACTTTTAGTGAACAACATATCCCTTCAAGGTGACCTGATTAGGTTTACTCATAGTCGGGCTTCTAATCCATATGGAAAAGTGGTTGAACTACTTTTGACAGAAGGGGTCACTCTTTTGGTCTATTAGGAGACCAAGATGAGGGGACTTCTCAACAGTCCTCATCCTACTTCTTGTTGGTGTCTTCGACAATCTTCTTCTACTCTTCAACTAGTGATTGCATCTTCAATCTCGTTATAGTCCTACGCTTGGCAGCACTTGCCATACTATAAGAGTATAATATTTCTCCACCCTAAGGTCCAGGCTTATTCGCCGACTTCTCTTTTGTAGGCATGTCTCTCTAGATTCGTAAAGTCAATATTACGAAAGCGAATAATAAGAGTAGTAGGAATGGTGATCAATCCATCCCACACCCAGATTATTACTCCGCATTTGATTTATTGAATCTCGTATTCTAACACTTGGTCAACCTCACCAGTTTGATAAAAAAAAAATTCCATGGAGAATAGAATCAATGTTTCAGTCCCCATTATTGAACAGTTTTGAAAACACTTCTATCGATCCTTAACTAGGGTTTTGCGTACCTCACACTCTTCCTTTCTTCATCTCGATAGGAAACATCAAGATTTTGCTAAGGTTTTCTTCATGGCGATTTGCCGAGAAAACATTTTCTGGTTTGGGTATAGATGAGAATAGATAGAGAGATTCTACAGAAGATTCCTACCCAAACACTGCATATCAAGGTAATTCAGCAAACAACAATCATCTAACAAGCATCAAGCAATACTAATTTAAACACAATCAATCTAGTATGATCATACCACAATTTGGTAAGATCAATATTTTGTTACGTTATCGTTGGTTCGATAAAAGAGAACTAATGGTGGTCTGGTCTATTTCAGTTTTGGATGTTTCAAGTTTCTATTCAACTTCTTTGGTGTATCTTCGTATATTGTGTAGTCTGCGTTGAACTCTTTCTTCAAGTTCTTCATTGGTCTTCCATAAAGCCCTTCTTGCGGAGTCGAAGAATATCACATGAAGTGCCAGTCCATAACTTCACGCTCAAGGTCATCATATGCCTTTTGCTAATGGTTTCAAGAGGTAGGCTATCTAAAGTAAGAGGGACATTTTTGAATATGAAATAGGTAAGAATACAAGAAGTTTGAAATCCAAAGATCAACTTAATAAAAACTGAATTAGATAAAATTTTCATCCTATGATCTTCCTATTTTTTAATCCAAACCTAGGGTCACGAACCTATGGTCAACACAATGCTCTGATACCATCTGTAGTGACCTCACCTTAAAAAGCGAGAGTCCCTGTGTAACAGTGCTAGTCCCGGATCGACTGCTAGCACACACAGTTTAAGATGTAATATCATAAAGCAAAGGTCAAATTATTACATCGTATGATCCAGCGGAAGAAAATAAAATAGTTCATTACAACTTGCATAGCTTTGAAGCTAGCACTTTATTTCAGAGTTCAAGCAGCAACTAAACAAAAGCATGGAGCCTTCTTCCTTCATGAAGCCACAGGCAGACATGTTGGGCAAAGACTCGTAACCCAAATTCGAAGACCATCTTGAAGAGCTAGTAATCTGCACATGAAAGGTACAGCCCCGTGGGGTCAATACATTTGGAATTGTATTGGCAAGATGACACTATAGTGGACTCAAATGGCAACCTAACACTTAAGTGTACATTTGGCTGGTAGAGCTCAGGCGTATTGCATAAAGCCAGTTTTCTCCTATCATTTGACAAAACCTTTTCTTCATACTAATTAAGCGGTACCATTGATAGAAATCAATGAACCTGGAAACCACCGGTAAAGCCCCGGTGAATCCTCCTACCCATGATCAACTTGGTTTGGGCGAACTACCCCTGTAGACTCAGACCATAGACATGGCACGGGACCTACTAGCCGATAGTCACTTACACCAATTGTCATAACCCTGTTCACCCATCAAGTTTTATTTAAGAAGTTGGGATGAGGAGACTTTCGAACATGTGCCTTGTCAGTTCGCTCAAAATGTCC
This sequence comes from Lolium rigidum, assembly GCF_022539505.1. NCBI lineage: Eukaryota > Viridiplantae > Streptophyta > Magnoliopsida > Poales > Poaceae > Lolium > Lolium rigidum. The sequence continues at coordinate 41,363 of NW_025900261.1, forward strand.
ATAACCGGGGACACGGCTAAGTACTTAGATTTAACACTCTGCAGAGGTTGTACAAATTTACCCACATGACCTAGTCTGCTCTTCTTCCATGATGCACATTCTGCTCAAATGGACAGATGTCGACTAGGACGAGACTTTTCCGAAGTGATCACCCAGACCTTTCTCTACGGACCCGCTCCAACCTACATTTCCCTACATCATCATGTCACGTAGGGCCCAGGTTCACACAACATACTCCGTCAAGCCAGAGCCCATATAGCATGTGGTTGTACGGTAAGCTAATGAGCAAGGTTGTCTATTATCTCTTTGTTCCTGGGTGGCCGTCCACAAGTGCGATACACCTGGGGTTCAGAGGTTCGACGACATGTCCCCAGAGTAACCACTCAACATAACCCAATCAAAGCCACATTCCACCCAGGTAGTTCATTGAATTTAGTTGTTTTTCCATAACCACTACTAAAACATTTTCATACCATAGCTAAGCATCAACTAAATTCAATGGCGACAAAATATAGTCAGGTGGAAGTAGCTATCTACTGGGATTACAAAAGCAAAGCATATATCCTAGACTTACTACAAAAATCACTACGGTGCATGAATAAAATCTAGGACATTTGTGAGGGTGTGTCACTTGCCTTTTTGGTAGTCGAAGATCGTTCCCTTTTCTCTCAGTCAAAACACGTGACTCTTCGTACAAACTATAAGATAAAAGTAGCACAACATAAACACACCATTCATAGCAACAAAATTAAATAAGACAACAATCGGAAATCGCTCTATGGTACTAAGGTGTGGCATGAGGTTTGGCTTGCAAGATATGGTTTGATAGATTGGAAGGGTCATATACTTAGAAAGGAAACGATTATCCAAGTTAAAAGCTTAGGAGGAAAAGATTAACAAGGGCATATGGTTAAGCGTTGTTTGCTACACCGATATGAATAACTGGAAGGATTGATATGTTATACTAATATGTAAAATGACCAATGTGAATAGAATCACACAAGTCTCAAATGCAATTTGACATAGTGTGACAACACTTATCAAAGTAGCACAAGATCACACATAGCATTGAGTATGAACTAATGCTATATTGAATTACTCAAATAACTCATTTGAAATTTGAATAGTTCAAACTAAGTGGAAGCGTTGAATGGCATGAGGTTGGATATGCGTGAATGATATTGGGATTTGGTTCACGGAGCCTAATGGATAACAAGGTTCAACATATGTGATATGGGTTAGAGTATCTCCGCCCCACTAGAGCAAGGTAAAAGTATAAAATAAGGCATGCCACACTTATTCAAATAACTCAATTGTTATTTCAATAATATGGCCTAGGATAATATGTTGTGAAGAGATGTAATCATGGAACAAGATGAACGTGTCTAAAAGATTTTTTTAGTTTCGAAGAACGATATTGCGGACAATAAAAATACCGCGAAAATAAAGTGTGTAAATCCGACATGCAAAATGTCCAGAATGATCTACGCATTTTACTGATTCTAACGGTACAAAGTTTATCGAAAACCGATGGGTATAACTCAAGATATGAATTTTACAGTTTGCGGTTAAGCTCTAATGGTGTCCGAAAAGTTGTCCGAACAAGTTGTTCGGATAGACAAACTTTTACACGAAAGTTGTAGAGCATAATTTTACAAACTTAACGCAAGAACCAGTATTCAAAACGAAGATCTAGATCTATAGTTACGGAATTTCAAAAGTTTCTCATGAGCTAGATCAAACTACAAATTTGAACGGATCGATCGGATGTGCAGCTAATCCACGTTCTAAGATGGCTAACCTGAACCTAACACTACACAATCCGACTTAACATGAAGAGACGTACAATGGGATTTACCGCGCCGCCGATGATCGATGAAGGACGTCGACGATGGAGCTAGCTGCGGGCGTCATGTGCTGCGCCTGAGAGCAGCAGCAAGCTACAAAGAAAGTAGATAGAGAGAGGCGTTGGGTGTGTGCTGCGAGGCTGCTCCCGGGGAGGTATTTATAGGGACATGGCCTGTCCAGGTGCGATGCACGGGGCGGGCGGAATTCACGCGCGGAGGAATTACTGCGAGAGGAGGTAGCAGCTGGGGGCGGTGCTGGCGTGAGAGCGGGAGGCGAGCCAGGTCGGGGTTGCCTGCGGCGATCGCGCGCGTGAACAGCGCGCTGGCTGCTGGGCGCGGGCGTGCGCGGCTGGGTGGGCTCGGAAGTCGGAACGGGCGAGGCCGGGGTGGGCTGGGGTGGTGCGGCCGTGCTGGGCTGGCTGGGCCAGGCGGTCGTGTGGACGGCAGCTGGGCCGTTCGGCCTGGTTCGGCTGACGCGCTCTTCTTCTCTTTTCTTTTACTAGGAATTGAAAATACAATTTTGGAGGATCAAGAATAATCGGAAAACGCAAATATAGTACCGTTGGATTCGTCATGAAAAATACTTTAATATGAGATCAAATTTGGAACAAAAATATAAACTTTATAAAATCAAAATTTGACATACGTGTCTATGTGGCTATAGTGCCCTTTTAAGGTTTAAATGTTTTCACAAAATAATGATTTTATAATTTTCAAAACCTCTGAGCAAAATAGGGTATTGTTGGCAAATATTTTTGAAAACCAAGGTTTATGAAGACTCTATTTTTTTAAAATACCTTTTTAATAAACACGAAATTTTATTTCCTTGTGAAATTTCAACTATGACAAACAAACAAATACTCGCTTTATTTTTATTTTCACATTCCAAATTTTTGGGATGTGACAGTGGTGGTGGCAAAATATAGGTTGCTTGAGGTAACAAGTGGAAGGGACACTTGACACGAACGCAACTTAAGGCTAGCATGAGGGAGAAGGCAAAATAAAATAAGTGAGCGACTCCTCCAGGGACAGGAGTATAGGGAAATGCTTGCCTGTTAAAGCTTGCCGAGGAACATCCGGAGAACTTGTCGTATCTCGCAACACCACTTCGTGATCCTATCCGGGTAGAAGCAAATGCTGGAACACACAACTCATGCAAGTCTTACTACTACGAATAAAGAAGATCCAGCATGATCAAGATGGTATGCATGACATGGCAAAGGTGATGCAATGCAATTTATCCAATTTAAGCGGAGTAGGAACCTCGGACAATCAAATTAGAGTTGGAGTTGCATTTCCTACCGACAAATTTAAGTGTTGATTAGCATGGCAAGACATGATAGGGGTGCGCTACTTCAATATTAAATGGAACCGCGACAACATTTATATAGTATCCCACATATTCCATATGTTATCTTCTACGTGATAATGCAAACTATCATGAAACTATATGATGCATAATGCAACAGCAAGCATGGATGGAATATTTAGATTCCTTAAATTTTTCTGATCGAAAACCATATAAAATATTTTTTAATCCGAGCTACGGATTAAGAGATATGATTTTTGCAATATAGAAATAATTAACAAAAGAGGACAGAAGAAAAGGGCTGGATCTGTACCGCACGAGCGGCGGGAAGCTGTCCATCGCTCACTGATGATGTGGGCTGTGCCAGAGATATCGGGCCAAAGCGTGGATCTGAGGATTAAAAAATTGCTTGTGTTAAACAGATGGATTAAGAGATATTTTTCCGATCGAAAACCATATAAAATACTTTTTAATCCGAGCTAAGGATTAAGAGATATGATTTTTGCAATATAGAAAGAATTAACAAAAGAGGACAGAACAAAAGGGCTGGATCTGTACCGCACGAGCGGCAGGAAGCTGTCCATCGCTCACTGATGATGTGGGCTGTGCCAGAGATATCGGGCCAAAGCGTGGATCTGAGGATTAAAAAATTGCTTGTGTTAAACAGATGGTGAGGGGACTTGAACCCATGATGTCTAGATCAACAAGCACAGGACGAACCACCTGCACTGATGGTTCATTTGTTCAAGATGCTGGGTCGCGCGAGCTTTGAAGCATAGATAGGCGGAACTTGGGGATGAAAACCATGGCGGAACGGAGCTCTGGTCACTCATGGATCCAGCGACTGGGAGCAAACCTGGACGGGGAAGTTGGCTTCAGAGGTGCGCCTCGCTGTGAGGGACCAGTACGTGGCGTCCTTCGCGTCAGGGGACCACCATAGGTCGCCGGCGACGATGCTCTGCAGAGAAGATTGGCGGTCAACGCCGGCAGCACGGTATAGAGGAAACGACGAGACCGAGGCGAAGTCTGAGAGGACGGGGAGCTCACCCTGATGCTGACGAAGGGCTCGGGGAAGTCGGAGGAGGGCTGAAGTGGCCGGAATCGAAGAAGAAAGACGATGACCAGCGCAAGGAATCGGCAAAACTGTGCTCGAATTGCAGGGTATTGGCTCGATTCCTTGCACCCGAATGTAGAGGACGACGAGGCGGTTCCAACGGTGGCAGCGGCAAGGCTTGGGGTGGACGGAGCTGGCGGCGCCATGGCGGGCACTGACGGTGGTGCTCTTGGTGTGTTCGTGTTCCTCACAGAAAGAGAGGGAAAAGAGAGGGGGTGGCAGCAGGAGGAAGAGGGAGATGGGGCTAGGGTTTCGCTGCGCCTCAGATGCGGAGTAAAACGGGAGGGGGAGGTGGTGGTGCGGTGGTGGAGGAACAGACACTCACGCTCCTCTCGTGCTCCTCTCTGGAGATGGCGACAAAGGAAAAAGAAGGGGCGAAGGGGTACGGGCTGGATCGGGCGGGAGAGAAGAGGGCCAGTGGGAAAAGAAAAGGGGAAGGAAGATGAGAGATGGGCCAAGGAGAGAGAGAGGGAAGCCTGGAAGGGGTTAGGGTTTTGGTTTTAAAATAATTTTGCAAAGTTTCAAAAATATTTCGTTTGATTTTATTTAAATAAGAAAAGAGAAGGGAGGGTTTATAAAATAGTTTTATTTTGGCAAAACATGAATGTGATGCATGCATGATGCCATGTTGATGCACAAAAGAAAAGGAACAAGTAGATCTAATAGGGGTATCTACCTGGACCGTTACACTATATATGACTGTACTATGAGAAGCAATCCATAGGAATTTCGGAGGGTTCAATCCTTTGAATCAAACACGCTCTATAGGAAAAAATCATATGGGTAAAAATGCTACAAGATTCATTAAGTGCTTTTGCACAATGAACACTAGCTATGCACATACCTCAAAAAACACTTCTCCATCGTTCTATTATTCACACTTTCTTTTTCCAATAGAACTACCATGGTTTTTTATATAATCTTGTGACGAGAGTATATATTTATAAATAATCATTTATGTTTCGCATAAGCTCAAAGAGGGGTACTTAATTATGAGATACATCTTTCAACTAATACGTTGTAGGAGTACTTTAATTATGTGAGCTATCATGTGAAATGCTTACTAGAACGAAGACAACAGGTGTTTGATAACATTACAGGCCACACACCCAGTGTAGCCTGCATTGTAGGAGCATTACATCAATTTAACAACTACGGAGGAGTAGCCTAGGTAGAGATAACAGGCAAAGGAAATAGTTCAACAGATAGTACAACACGACTACGGAAAGGGAGTAGCCTAGGTAGAGATAAACATGCAAATGAAATAGTTCAACAGATACAAATCTTGCATTACAACACGAGTATTACATAAAGTACATCAGCCCTTCTTTCTGGACCTGTGAGGCGAAGGCAGGTTCCATTGTCGGGCGTTGGCGAAGCTTGGGATGAACCACAACGGAACCTGCCGCCATGTCCATCTAATGTTGGTTTAGAAACCAACAGTACAATCTTCAGAATTCAAACTGAAGCGCCATATTTCTGGACAAGGAGGATATGCAAGACCTACTGCATGGTGTGATGTGTAAACAGAGTTTCTTCTCGCCATATTTGGACGGTCATGTTCTGCCCCATCTTCTACTGGAATGATAATCGGATAGTTCACTCCAAGGAAGAGAGAATATGATCCAAGGGAAATAATCCTCCTCCATTGTAACGCCCCCGAACCGGTACCATGAGGATTCCAGCGATCCCGCTGAAATCCGCACGATATCGATTCAGAGACGCCCTCCGACACGACGTGCGCGATGAATCACACACGTGATGCCAGAGGAATTAACACGAGCGGTAATATTACAACAGGATTACAATAGAGCCCACAAGATACATATATTACAACAACGACTCCAACGAGTCAAGATACAAATATACAATACAAAGATCCGAATCATATAGAAGATCGAATACGTCCGAGTACGGACAAGATACAAATTGGACTAAGAGTCCTGAAGATAACCAGTGGCGTCCATAACCCTGCCCAGGCCAAGCCGGAAGAGTAACCTTGCTAACGTCGTCATCTCGTACCTGTCAAAGTCGGGCCATCGGTTGCCGACAAAAGGAAGGAAGCAAAAGAGAAAGAGGAAAGGCGAGAGTAAGTACCAAGGAACGAACTCCGGCACGTACTTAGCGAGACTAGAAATGGCTATGCTCGCCGAGCGAGTATATATATATATCGCCTGGGCTATATGGTAGGTTTAGCGGCAGCGAAACTATAACCAATAGAGACACACTACAACATCCGTATACTCAGATAAGATAAGAGAGCGCATAAGGTAACAGATAAAATACTACACAAACATAACCCAGCCGATTACACATATCCCCTCCAACAATTGCGAAGAGGCAATGTAAAAGGCACTCAACGGTGGACAAGTTTTATTAGGTAACGGTTGTAGTAATGCTATATTACTACGCAAGTTATTAGCAGATTATTAGCAACAAGATAACAGTGTAAGTTGTTCTATGATCAAGCTATACAATTCCAAGTCGTCCATAACCGCGGACACGGCTTATCGATAAGATGTACACCCTGCAGGGGTTGCCCAAATGTAACCATACGCATGCTCGACCCACTTACGACAGGTGGATGTCTCACAACAAGACCGTTCCCAGTTCAACAAGAAAGTCTAGGGGGCCACCCAACTAAGCTACCCGTAACGAAGTCCGGCCGTACTCCGAAGCGGACTCGGAGGTTTGCGCCGGCGGCTAGGCGTGCAAACCACACGCTTGGCTAAACGTCCCGCAAGGTACGAGTACGGAATATAAACACCCGAAGGCAACAGGAAGTAAACACCCGAAGGCAACAAGTAAGTAAAGCATGGCATACATGGCATAGGCAAATAAAACCAAGGTTGTGGCCCCCTTTTCAACCGACTTGAGAAAAGGTAATGGGTGAGGGGGGTCCCAATAATCGTCCCCACGCATGGGTAGAGCGCTCAATCTCGGAACGGATAACAAGAACTCGGGTCCTAGGGGACATTAGCGAGTCAAAGTTCCGATGCTTTCGCAAAGGGGCTCACGGATGCCTCTCGCTTACAATTTTAGTTGTTAACAATTAAGTAAAGCATGTGTATCTCCAACAACTGATATAGCATGTGATAACCTCCCAACAACCCAACATATCCCGATAACAGATCGAGATAAACAACAGAACCTAAACACGCCTACGACTCGCAAGGCTCAAACATCAAGCAACGGTTATGGTTAAGGAATGATACATATAGGATTATTATGGTAAACAAGTGGAATAGGATACGTGACTCGATAAAGAATCGCAACATAAGGATAGCAGTGCGAGGGAGAGAGTAAATAGGTGAAGAGAGAGGGCTCGCCTGTGAAAAGCTGCGGAAGAACTTGTCGGAGAACTCGTCGTATCTCACATCACCACTTCGTGATCCTATCCGGGAAGAAGCAAATGCTGGAACACATAACGCATGCAAGTCTTACTACTACGGATAAATAAGATCCAGCATGATCGAGATGATATGCATGACATGGCAAATATGATGCGATGCAATTTTATCCAAATTAAGCGGGATCGGAACCCGAACAAACAATTATTAGGTTCGAGTTGTTTATCTACCCCGCATATATATTAAATGTTATTAGCATGGCAAAGACAAGGCATAGGTGAGCCACGCAAAATTAAATGGAACCGGGATAAGATAACAATCCCGCACAATTCCATATTTATTGATTAGGTGATTCGCTATTACCCGCACAACCACAAGATATGCAATGCGGTGCAACATGTATGATATGGTGCAACAAGTTATATATGTCACATTTTAGAAAATAGGGCTTAGGGTTGGGTCTCACGGTATCGGATCAAGGGGTGGTCGCCGGGTTAAAGAGGCCGTGAAGGAGAACTTGGTTCGGTGTCCGGTGTACTTCGGATTTGAGAATCCGTGACGAAGGCCTTGCCGTTCCGTGGTCGATGTCTTCGGTTCACCTTCGGGCTCGTCGTCGGTGGCGAATTAGGAGCGGCGCTTGTATCTGGCATGACGATCTTGCAACGAACGAACGGAACTTGAAACATGCTCTTCGTCTCAGCGTGGCAACACCTCGGCAACATGACCACCTTGCAACGAATGGGAGCACTGCAGATTGAAGAGACGGCCCTGGTCATCGTATAGCAAAAGCATAATACCACCGGTATCATCACCTCACATACAAATAAAACCAACAGATAAAAAAAAGGAGATGATTTGACTCTCGCAGGATGGCAGGGACGAAGGGGTTCACCAGGATTTCAGGGAAGCGCGCGGACGAACAGAAAACATGCAAAGTCAAAGGAGGCCACGCGCAGGAAGGGGCGGATGCAGGACACGCGCGCAGCAGGTAACGTCGAGGCGGAGAGCGCCGGAGTGGTGCCGTCCATGCCGCAGGCGAGGTCGACGGAAGGGGACACGCAAGGTCCTGCTGGTGGGTAAAACGAGGCCGATGCGGCGGCGTCCTTGGCGGCGGGACGGGATGAAGGAAGCGGCCGCGACGTCGGGGCGAGCAGAGGACGATGATGGTGAAGCTTGGCGCGACAGAGAGGCACGAGGGGAAGAGGATGACGTCTTGGCGGCGGTTCACGCGAGAGCAAGCAGGGGAAGAGGAGACGCGGTGGCCGGCGCACAGAAAGGAGACGTGGGCCGCTCTGGCCGTTGAGGTGGTGCGGACGAGGGCGCGTTCGCACGGGGAGGAGGGAGCGAGCGGCGGCCGTCGTGGTGGCGAGCAGAGGGAGGCGGTCGCGTCGGGCTCGGGAATGAAACGAGCTCTTCGCTCGGGTCGGGGCAGAGACGAGGAGAGGTGGGAGGACCTGGGAGGAAAAAAGAAAGAAGTTGGGGGGAGGGAAAAGGCCGGCGGCGGGGGGGGGGGGGTGGACTGCAAAATGCCAGGATGGCTGTCGGTGGGATTAGGGTTTGGTTCGGTCTGGGCCTTGTGCTGGGCCTGGCCGGTTCAGGAGGTCTGCCTCCCTTTTTTTTATTTTAAAAAAAAACTTTTTTCTTTTCTTTATTTTGCTGTTTCATTTTAAAACCATTTTAAATTATTTTTATATAGTAAAATAAGCAGAGAAATTTATATTTTCATTTGAGATAAAAAGAGGGGCATAATTTAGTAATAAAATAGGGTTTAATAAAATAACTTTGGAGTTCAAAAAAAAACATGCATGATGCCATGATGATGCATAAAAGAAAAAGAACAAGCAATATCTATATGGGGTCCTACCCGGGGCCGTTACATCCATGGTCTCGGTGGCATCAACTGACTGGTGTTCATGATGTACACCTCGCAGCCAAGTAAACCCTTACCATACCCGCGAATAGTGCGACCATGACGACCCTCAGAGGTAGCAGTAGCAGGTAAATTCCGAACCAGTCCAGTATAATCCCGCCCGTCAGTAACGCCCCAGGTATGGACCAGAAAAAGTCTAGAACCATCAGGAGATCGTGCTAACCACCAGGAGCCAAGATTGTACGGACCTTGTTCATCAAGTTATGGCGGAATAGGTGTCGTGCTGATCAACAAAGGACCTTGCACAGGAAAGCACAGCTTGAAGTCAGTTGAGCAAAACTTGATTAGTTGATTACATACATGAATAATGATACTAGCTAAAATACTGCCTCCGATACAAATTAATTGACTCAACTGGATGTGTCTAGCTAGATATGCACAAATTAATTGACTCAAGTTTGTCTAGCTAGATGCACTGGCACTACAAGAAAACCTCCCCTACAGCAACGCATTTATGCGTATCTAAATGCCCATATAGGCGTTGCAAGAGAGAATACCAATGGATAAAAGTGCGCTGCGTTTTTGGGTGTTGCTAACATACAATGCAACGCATATGGCTCCGTTGGTAACCTATGGATAAATCGTTGCAAGGTAACAACAGAGTTCAAACAACAATTATATGCGTTGGTAGACAACATAGAATGGTTCGACCATTTATTTCGAAATAAATATGCTTTTTATTTTATGAACTGCATTATTTGAGTGCTTCATTTTTTTCTCAGCGAGAACAATTTATAAGAAGATATATCACAACACGCAAAAATAATAGAATAAAAATGAATAGAGTGAATTTTGTTTTGTTTATATCTTTTGAATCACTATTGAAATACATGAGACTTATCCCAAGAGTACACAGCTTACAATCTTGATTCAATCTAACCACGCCTATATATATCCCTACTTATACTATGGCTTCAGATGTGTTCCACAGCTTATATCCGAATATAATAGGTCCTTGTCGATCTTCTGCTTCTGCAGTAAACAAAAAATTTAAGTTAGCATTAAAGTGGCAAAAGCTGATCGATTATTACTTGCACAAATAGACAAAAGGGAATGAAGACAAAATGATCAATACTCTTTTCAGCATCCATTTCTCCTTTCCAATCACATAACGTCCTGAAGATAAGAGCATTGCAGGGAATAAAGAGCTATATGAGGTACCAAAAAATATAAGTCCTTTATTGTACACATATCCTGGTGAACTATACATGACAAAGTTTATCAGCTGCTTATGTTTAACTGCATACTTACAACGTACTGATTATATACTGCTCGAGTTCTCAAACATCCAGATAGAAGTGTTGATTAAAATATTAAGGCAAAAACAGTTTTTCATAACTAGGATGAAGTACCACAACAAACGAGTATTCCTTAATAAACATGAGAAACTACCTTCGCCGGGTGTCTGACTCTTCCCTGACCAAGTGCTCATTGCCCACTTGTGCGGTGATCGAGACAATGGCCACCTGCAGCAAAAGCAAATGATAATTGCATCTTGCGGGTCCTCGCCCAATAGACCTCATCACAGAATTGATTTCTAGCGGCCAATCCTTGCTTTGGAAAAAACCAACCAGGGGTCAATGACTACTGACTAATATGAAAATAAGGAGAAAAATAGTGAGGAATGAAGAATATGAGCAGAGAACGCAGCTCACCGGAGGAGATGTGCTCATCCTCGACGGTATCATCCAGGCTCAATTTTGTGAATTGCCTCTGTTCCACTACAGCGAAGGAGCCAACAAATGCATCACTGCAGAAATACATCAGCAAGAGCACGTGACAGATTTGAGAAAGGGAAGAGGCTCTCCCTGTAAAGGCCAAGGACGGCGCCCCAGTTTCTTCAGCAGGATGAACCACAGTGCCACGGGCGTGGTGGACGGAGTAGCCACTAGGGGACACGGACCTGTCACATCCGCAGATCAAGTGAGAAAAAGCGGCATGCTGAGGAGAATAGAGATCGACCCAAACGATTCATTAAAAGAAGAGATCGACCCAGACGGAGATCGAGATCTTGTTAACGGAGGCTGATGCGCTCCACTCTGACGGCCGGATCAGCACACAATTCACCTACCTGGCTCCCGTGCGTGAAAAATCGAGGAAGGTGCCCGAAGAGGCCTAGCGGCCGCCAGAGTTTCTGCATGATCGGATAGTCACCACTCTAGGGTTAGGCAGCCGCCACGTTTCAGATTGTGGCTGCACAAAACTGCTGGTGGATTAGTCGGAGGAGATTGTGGGGAATCCGGATCCGGGGTCTAAAGTGGTGGAGGCCAGCGGCGATAGGAGATCGGAATGGTGGGAAGGAAGAACTGCAACCCTGCAGAGACGGCCAGACGGGTCAATATATGGAAGCATGTATAACGGATTGGCTAATTCATGGGCTTACTTTTAGAGAACAACGAAATTTTAAACTATGCGCTAGTACAACCCGCCACCGTGCCGAATTTTTTCGTCAAGTCGCGCGCATAACTTAGAAATCGTGTTTCAAGTTTCCACGAAGATAGATATTGTTTAGAGCCAATTATTTTTGATAGTTTTCCTCGACCCTGCATTTTATTATTTTTAATCAATAAAGGCTGCAGCATATACAATGCTAATCATTTTATCTGATTTTGTCTACAATGAAGAACGGATGTAGTCAGCAACGATTATATGCGTATCTACCAAAAAGAACTCTAACATATATTTAATTCGTTGTAAGGTATATGTTGCTTAAAGGGGTGTCCTCTTGTAGTGTGGCTAGACAAAGCTGAGTCAATTTGATTTGGATCGGAGGGAGTACTTTATTTTGACTCAAAGGCATACCGCTGCTGATTTTGATTGAATATAGAGGGAGAAAGGTACAGGCATGACACGAAAACTGCACAACAATAAGAAAAAGGCTAAAGCTAAATCTGAAACTAGCAACTAATAGAGAAAACACATCATATGAGATGAGAAAAATTACCCCAAGAAAGTTGATTCCATGTATAAACTTCGCCTGTCTGAGTTACAGCAAATACAACCCTTGTGGATGATTGCATCGGAGTATCCGAACGCTAAGAACTGGTTGTCAAGAACTGTCCTTCTGCTAGAAGCACAGTGAAGGACTGCAATTGCCGCGTTGAAGATGGCAAGAACAGAGAAACTAGTATAATTTGAAGCAGTTGTTGGAACTCGGCAAATAACTATCTTCAGCAGTTCAAGATGTTGATCATTACACTCTAACACAAGTTTATCCGGGGTGGATTTAAATTCATGTATTGGTGGTAAAGGAATCCGGCGACTAGTGTACACATTGACAAGCTCCCAATTCCAGGGGAAGCCAAGAAGGGCGATCCAATCTCCATTCGCGCTTGCCCACATGCCCGTACCACCATCTGGAATCACGACATCGAAAGAGATCCTGTCCAGCGGCGTCAGTTGGCACAAGGTACCCTTATGATCTTTCGCATCCTACTGCTTGCCGTTCCGCTCACCCTGCTGCTTGAACTTGACGCGGGAGAAGAGATTGTGCGCGGACGGTACCTGAGTTTGGTGAGTATGAAGAACACAGGGCACGCCAAACGGCTGAGATGCAGGCAGAGCTACATTTTGTGTTGCTGAATCATGATAAAACTTGCATGAACCGACGAGGCTCGCGGCGGTGATGACATCGCATCGGGATGCGATTTCTTCAAGGGGGCCATCAGGAAACACCCAAGAACTGCCACTCTCATTGATGGATCTCGCCATTGGAAGGATGCGGTCAAGTGGGTGTGGGGGTGTGGGAGTGGGACGCTGGCGTTTGGGTATGAGGTATTGGAGGACAGTGCGAGCGCAGCTGGTAGAGCCATATGGATAAAAGTCCACAACTCCTACTAGTACCATCAAACAGGTGGCTCGAGATGATCCGAAAAAGGCATGACGGCGGTGGTGCAGGGGCTGCTGGTGTAGGCGGGGTCGTCCAGAGAAGATGGAGATGAAGAAGACGGAGAGGCAGGCAAAAAAACAATGTGAATTGAAATCAATATACGAGTACTACGGGCGTGCCTTCTCTCTCTGGTCTCTGCTGCCCTTACTGCACCTGTCGTGAAGGCGTGTGACCCGAGAAGAAGCTAATGTACTGTATAGCTATCCTTGAACGCCGTGGAGCTGTATTTTGTCTCGTCAAATCAGCTCTGGACAGTTTCAGCAGAGAAAAGATCCTTTGCCATCATCATGATATATTACCACGGCCAAACGGCAGTGCACATTCATCTTGTACTACCATATACTGTACTGCTCTATATGTTGCACAAACCACCACTTGGACATTTTTTTACAGTTTCCACCATGTGGTGGTCTAATATGTTGCAAATTTCACCACTTGGTTATCTAATCAGCTAGTTAGTCATGTTGATAGGAAAGTCGACAAGTGGGTTCAACATGTCAATGCTCCAATTAATGTTTTAGAAAAAATAGAATTTTCAAAATTCATACTTCTTTTATTTAGCTATTTAAAAATGCTTATTCATTTATTTCAACAAATATTGTGCGGTTTTGAATTTTTTTGAAACAAATATTATGGCATCAGGTTCGGGACTCCTGAAAAGGACTGGTCGTGGTACGGGAACCTGAAATGAGGCCCACAACATGGTCGAAAGTGGCAAGGAACCCGTCGAGCTTGATGAACTCGGGAAACCTTGGTAGAGGTAGGGATCTTGAGGATGCCATTCGGGTTAGCCTACCCCCCAATAAGCATATGAGCGAAAAAAGTTTACATAAGTAGTAGCTATTATTAAAATTTCACAAATATTACGCGCTTTTGAATATTTCAAAAGTATTGTGGCGTCACGCTGGCCTTGCCCGAATTTTACCTTTCAGGTTGGATGTCACGAGCATGATCACTCAACCAACCGGGTCCAAACATATATATACAATTGGCCTCCTCGAGCCTACACCGACCAGATTGTCGCTGAAACTGGATCATAGAGTTTCTATAGGATTGATGTCCTAAGGAAATATTCCAACAACGGAAGCCGTTTGATTCATTGTATTATTTTCCTTAGGAATCTTGTTAGGCTTGTTTGGTTCAAAGAAAATTCATAGAAATTTTGTGGGATTCAAATCTCAGTGGCTCCTTTGATTCTTGAATACATGATAATTCATACTAATTCACGTGTTTTTTTGTGTAGCACTACAACCAAAGAACATGCAATTCAAATTTGTGTGATTTCTTTCATATAGGATTAATTCAACATGCAATCATATTCAATTCCTACATTATTTCAGTTTTAACATTTTGCACACATCATGCATGCGACCCAAACAATGCGTACAGGGGGGGTTATTTCGTTGCAAAAGCAGTTGGTCACACCGCAAACAAACATGCAACAATTAATCTAAATTTACGTGGTTTTCCCGCGATGCAACCAAACAATATTCGATGAAACTAAGCAGGCCATAAACATATACAATACACACCATAAATTTTGGCTGTTTTGATTATTCGCAAGATTTTCAAAGTGCGGGAATATGAAAAGTGTATGATTAGAGAGTGATGATCATATCCAAATATATAGGATTGAGAAACAATGGTATTTGGATCCAATAACGTTTGATTACGTGTGAAAACCAAAAGAAATTGTAACATACGGTTACACAATGAAGGATTTTTTTGTTTTTATATAAAAATGTTGTGTGAATGAATTATGAAAATTGCAATCCTATGAATTAAACAATCAGAAATCGTGTCAGACTAATTCCTACGATTCGAGATTCTAGTATGATTTCTTTGAAGGGGCGAAGAGGGACGTGGGTAGCAATGTCGGGTCCCTGTCTTGTCCGTATTCACTGTACTTACGTCAGACTAGTGTTGCTCAGGAAGTCTTTATCTGACGTACTCTGAAGCTAGATGCATCACTGTTTCCAGTCAGACACCAGAAATAATCAACTCGTCTCCAGTGCCTCCCGCTGTCCTCATTTTTTCGGCAAAATAGACAGAAATAACGCAAAGTAAAAAAGATTGGGAAAAACAAACTTTTGACATACTAGCAAGATTGGGTTATTTTTGTCCCAATTCTCGTTTTTTTCTCTTGGCTTCCATACCCTTTAATCCATGTCACTGACGTGTGTTGCCCATGCGTCAGGTCCAACACTTCAGTGAGCACAAGTGACGTGATGTACGTACGCAAACTCCCAGCGATCTTCTTTATCAAGAGAAGACGCATCAAGATTCAAGACCTGATCGCATTTCTTGCTTTTATCCTCGGTTCCTCCATGTAAAAGTTAGGGATTTAGATGTAATTTCATGTTTATTTTATGTGTTGTTGTAAACTGTCGATTTTTTTATGTCCATTTGAATCTTCGTCAAATCCTAGGTTTGACCTAGATTTTAACAAGTTTAAAACATGAAAATGAAAAAGTAAGCCTGGATCCTTCTTAGTCACTCCAAAATGAAGCTTTTGGCAGGTTTTTGAAATTTCCATGTTTGAAACCCAAAACCACTTCTCTTCATGCTAGACTTCATAAGACATAGTTTAGGGATAGGGGTAGACACATGATTTGTCTGGTTTCAATATGTCTAGACCTTGTTTATCAACTTGAATGCTTACTATATGACATAAGAAGACTATGTGCTTTGGTTTTTCATTTATCTGATTTTTTGTTAATTTTATGCCCATTTGAATCTTGGTCAAATCCCAGGTTTGACCAGGATTTAAACAAGTTTAAAACGTGACAATGAAAAGGTATAAGCCTGGATCCTTCTTAGTCACTCTAAAATGAAGCTTTTGGGAGGTTCTTGAAATTTCCATGCATGTTTGAAACCCAAAACCAGTTTTCTTCATGCTTGACTTCATAAGACAAAGTTTAGGGTTAGGGGTAGATACATGATTTTTCTGGTTTGAATATGGCTAGACCTTGTTTATCAACTTGAATGTTTACTATATGACATAATTAAGAAGGCTATGTGCTTTGGTTTTTCATTCTTTAGATTTTTTGTCTGAATTTTTATACCTATTTGAATCTTGGTCAAATCCTAGGTTTGACCAAGATTTAAATAAGTTTAAAACATGAAAATGAAAAGGTAAGCATCGATCCTTCTTAGTCGCTCTAAAATGAAGCTTTTGGGAGGTTTTTGAAATTTCCATGTTGGAAACCCAAAACCACTTCTCTTCATGCTTAACTTCATAAGACAAAGTTTAGGGTCGATAGGGGGTAGATACATGATTTGTCTGGTTTGAATATGTCTAGACCTTTTTTATCAACTTGAATGCTTATTATATGACATAAGAGGACTATGTGCATTGGTATTTCATTTTTTAATTTTTATGCCCATTTGAATCTTGGTAAAATCCTAGGTTTGAGCAAGATTTAAACAAGTTTAACATGTGAAAATGAAAAGGTAAGTCTGGATCCTTTTCTTAGTCACTCTAAAATGAAGCTTTTGGGAGGTTCTTGAATTTTCCATGTTTGAAACCCAAAACCATTTCTCTTCATGCTTGACTTCATAAGACAGAGTTCAGGGGTTAGGGGTATAGATACAAGATTTGTCTGGTTTGAATATGTCTATACCTTGTTTAACAACTTGAATGCTTACTATATGACATAAGAAGACTATGTACTTTGGTTTTTCATTTTTCTTATTTTTTTTATTTTCTGCCCATTTGAATCTTGGACAAATCCTAGGTTTGACCAAGATTTAAACAAGTTTGAAACATGAAAATAAAAAGGTAAGCATGGATCCTTCTTAGTCACTCTAAAATGAAGCTTTTGGGAGGTTTTTGAAATTTCCATGTCTGAAACCCAAAACCACTTCTCTTCATGCTTTTGACTTCATAAGACATAGTTTAGGTGATAAGGGGTGGCCCGATCTTCTCAGTGAGCAACGGTGCTGATGATGATCACGGGGTGATTGCAGCGGATGTAACTTTATGAAGTGGATGATAACTTGTATAACGCAACGAGATCTCTCGATTGGTCCCTGTCGCCAATGCAACAGCTCTCAACCCTGCAAGATATTCGCAACTCCACACACTTGCGCACGTTGCCGCCGACCACGAAGCGGTAAGTTGCATCTAATTCCCAATGGAACATCAGATTACACAAGACTTTCAGATCTACACAATATCTAGCAATATGGTGTAGGGAATTCAATAGTTTTGCAGAGCAAACAACTAAGAACTAGGGCTTATCTTAAACGTGGTGTAAAGCAACTTTGGGGCGTCCTGGGCACTTATATAGGCGTCCGGGACGACCTCAGGTCAAAAAAGTACGAAAATAACCGACCTAGAATAGATCTGGTCGAGACAGACTCGGACACGGCCGGTCTGGGGGCCGGTCGACCGGGCCTAGGACCGGGCTGGCCCGTTCAAACCGGGCCAGGGACCGGGTGCTGACCGGGCGGGTGAATTGTGGCGCAGTAACCCTCCCGGTTGGCATCAGCTGATTTTCCGGTTGGCGCCGGGCCGGATCCGGCGTGCCGCCCGGTCGGACCGGGCCAGGGACCGGGCGCGCCGGCGTGGCAACCGGTCTGACCGGGTGCTGGGCCGGCCTGGACTTTGTCTTCTCCTCTCGCGCATGCCTCCCGCTCCTCCCTCGCGCGTCCATGAGATATGTTCTTGTCCAGGTCCACGTCCAGGTCCACGTCCACGTCCATCTTCACGTCCAGCTGCTCCTCTCCTCCTCGTGCGATGCTTGTCTCCTCTTCATACCCGATGATACATAAGTAACAGGACTTAGGCAGTATAAAGTTCTCATCAATCAAAGTATTGTTTAGGAACAAGTTCACCTATTGTTTAAGTAGCTTCGCACGAGCCCTTGTAATAGGTCTAATCCGAACTTCACTGGACTTGAGCTTCACAGCAGGTTCATCTTCATTTGGTAATGACGGAGGTAGTGGTGTAGTAGGGATGTCCTCATCATCTCCCACCCTTCAAAAGGCGTCTACCTCGACGCTCCAAGGTCTTATGCGTCATATGGTGTCAAATCAGCAACATTGAAAGAATTACTGACACCAAACTCATCAAGTGGAAGATCTTTCGAGTATGCATTATCGTTGATCTTGGCAAGCACTTTGTAAGGACCAGCACCACGAGGAAGTAACTTGGACTTTCGCAGCTTCGGGATCCTATCCTTGCGAAAATGTACCCATACCATATCACCAGGCTTGAACAACATCTCCTTGCGCTTCTTGTTCATCCTTGCAGCGTTGCTCTTGCCTTTCTTTTCTATCAACTCTTTAGTCTTCACATGGATCTTTCGCACAAAATCTGCCCTCTTGGATGCCTCCATATTGACTCTCTCATGTATGGGTAAAGGCAACAAATCAAGTGGAGTAATGGGTTTGAAACCATACACCACCTCAAAAGGACACAACTCCGTGGTAGAATGTACTGCCCTGTTGTAAGCAAACTACACATGCGGCAAACACTCTTCCCACTCCTTCGGGTTCTTCTTGATCATGCATCTCAACAGTTGTGACAATGTTCTATTCACCACTTCAGTTTGTCCATCAGTTTGGGGATGACAAGTAGTACTGAAAAGTAGCATCTTCCAGAAGTAGCTCATAAACTTAACGTCACGATCAGAAACAATAGTCTTCGGGACTCCATGTAGTCGTACAACCTCCCTGAAAAACAGGTTAGCAATATGCGATGCATCGTCGCTTTTGTGGCAGGCAATTAAATGTGACATTTTAGAAAATCTGTCCACTACCACAAATATAGAATCATGGCCTCTATCAGTACGTGGCAAACCCAACACAAAATCCATACTAATATCCTCCCAAGGTGTAGTAGGTGCCGGTAAAGGAGTATACAAACCGTGAGGCTTCAGCTTGGACTTGGACTTGTTGCAAGTAATGCACCTCTTCACATACCTGTCCACATCCCGCCTCATCTTTGGCCAATAAAATTGGTCAGCTAGCATGAGTAGCGTCTTCTCACACCCAAAGTGACCCATCAAACCTCCAGCATGTGATTCCTGCAATAAGAGCAAACGCACAGACGATTCTGGAACACATAGTTTGTTAGCTCTAAACAAGAACCCATCATCTATGTGATATTTTTCCCATGCTTTACCAATAGCACACAAGCGGTATGGTTTAGCAAAATCATGATCAGTGGCATACAAATCACATAGAACTTCTAATCCAGGAATTTTAACATCAAGTTGATTTAATAACATATTCTTCCTAGATAGAGCATGAACAACAATATTATCTTTTCCCTTCTTATGCTTAATAATGTATGGAAAAGACTCAATGAACTCAACCCACTTAGCAAGACGCTTATGCAAAGTAGACTGAGCTTTCATGTATTTTAAAGCTTCATGATCAGAATGTATGATAAATTCTTTTGGCCACAAATAATGTTGCCAAACCTCAAGAACTCTAATTAAAGCATACAATTCTTTATCATAGATAGGATAGTTCAACTTAGCACCAGAAATTTTCTCAGAAAAATGTGCAATTGGGCGAACCTCTTGCATCAACACACCACCAATTCCAATACCACTAGCATCACATTCAATCTCAAATTGCTTATTGAAATCAGGAAGTGCAAGCAACGGTGCAGAAGTTAACAATCTCTTAATTTCATCAAAAGCATGATCTTGGGCGGCTCACTCAAAAACTACACCCTTTTTAGTCAATTCATTCAAAGGTGCAGCAATAGTACTAAAGTTGGGCACAAATCTTCTATAAAACCCAGCTAGACCATGAAAACTTCTTACTTGACTCACATTCATGGGAGTAGGCCAGTTTTGAATAGCTTGAATTTTAGATACATCTACTTCTACTCCATGCTGAGAGAAAACATAACCCAGAAATTTGACCTTATCTTTGCAAAATGTGCACTTCTCAAGATTACCATAGAGTTTATTATCACGCAACACTTGCAAAACATGTCGAATATGTATAGTATGATCAGATTCATTGCGGCTGTAGATTAATATGTCATCAAAGTACACAACCATAAACTTGCCAATAAATTCACGCAAAACATGGTTCATCAGTCTCATGAAAGTGCTAGGTGCATTAGTCAAACGAAAAGGAATTACTAACCACTCATATAAACCAAATTTTGTTTTAAAGGCTGTTTTCCACTCATCCCCTTCTTTCATCCTAATTTGATGATAACCACTACGCAAATCAATTTTAGAGAAAACAACAACACCACTCAATTCATCTAGCATATCCTCTAAACGGGGAATAGGATGACGATATCGAATAGTAATGTTGTTTATCGCTCTACAATCTACGCACATACACCAAGTACCATATTTCTTAGGAACTAGAATAACAGAAACAGCACAAGGACTAAGGCTTATGCGGATATAACCTTTGTCGAGTAGCGCTTGTACTTGCTTCTGTATCTCCTTCGTTTCTTCGGAGTTCGTTCTATATGGTGCCCGATTGGGTAGCGAAGCTCCGGGGATCAAGTCGATTTGATGCTCAATACCTCGCAATGGTGGTAGTCCTGCGGGTACCTCAGCCGAAAAGACGTCGCCAAATTCCTGCAAAACATTAGAAACACCAAGAGGATGAGGGGTCATGTCGTTAGAAACCAAAACCGTACCCATGTACAAGAGCACAAGAGGCATGGCTGTAGGATCCTCGCTAAATTCTCTCATGTCTTCTTTGGTGGCTAATGAGACTAAGGAATTCACTCTCCCACTTTTCGTTATATCACTCACAACATTACAATTCTCTCGCCTATCTAAAGAAGCATCCTCCAAGTTTACTTCAACTTTCTGACGAGATTCATTGACAATTTGCTGTGGTGACATAGGCTGTAAGTTGATTTTCTTGCCCTTGAACTCCAAGTGATATGTATTGGCATGGCCATTGTGTTGCACAGAACTGTCATAGAGCCAACTCCGACCCAATAGTAGGTGACACACCGTCATGGGAACCACGTCAAAGTCAATGGAATCCTTATACGGTCCAACCGCAAACTCAACACGCACCATGTGGTTTACCTTCATCTCACCATTGTCTCTCAACCACTGAATATAGTATGGATGCGGGTGCGGTAGATACTTCAACTTCAGCTTGGTACACAACTCCTTGCTTGCTAAATTGCGGCAACTCCCGCCATCAATAAGGACCTTGCAAGCCTTGTCAGGACCAACTAAAGCCATTGTTTGGAACGAATTGCAGCGCTGAGTAGATGCACTAGGCAACACATTAAGAGCACGTTGAGACACAACTATAGTGCGAGCTTCAGACGGATAAGCATCGACACCATCACTGTCATAGTCATCATCTTCTGGAGCATTTGGATCAACCTCATCTCCAGTCTCATACTTATTGTCCTCATTGATAATCATGACCTTGCGGTTAGGACAATCCCTTCTAAAGTGACCCTTGCCACCACATGTATGGCAATTCATATCGCGGTTGCGCGTAGTAGACATGCTAGAACCACTTGTACTTGCAGCAGATTCGAACTTCTTTGTGTTGGACACATTGGAGACCGGTTTGCTAGGAGGAGTAGAGTAAGGTGCGGACCGCGTAGATGGCGCCGGCGCCGTCGATGGGGGCGCCCGAGGCATGAAACGCCCTGCTCCCGTAGTACGGCCTTTCACCTTAGCTTCGTCAGCCAACTGTGATTCAGCTTCTCTTGCATGATGTAGCAACTCATTCATAGTGGTGTAAGTGTAATGACGAACAATGCCTTTGATATCATACTTCAAACCATTGAGAAAACGAGTCATTGTCATCTCAAGTGATTCTTTGACACGACCACGCTGCATGAGCATCTCCATCTCCATGTAGTATTCATCAACAATCTTCACACCTTGTCTCAATAGGGTCAACTTGTCAAATATATTGCGCAAATAATTTGTGGGCACAAAATGCTTGGTCATTGCGCCTTCATAGCATGCCATGTGATAATAGGCGGTTCACCATCTTCTTCGCGAGCACCAACATATTGATCCCACCAACGCAATGCATATCCATCAAATTCAGAAGAAGCAAGCTTGATCTTTCTATCTTCAGTGTAATTATGTAGGCGCCATAACTTCTCAATCTTCAGCTCCCAAGTGAGGTATTCTTCAACATCAGCACCTCCTTCAAACTGGGGTATGGAGAACTTAGGCTTACCCAATCCATCTTCTTCCTCAAACCCACGACCTGGACGTCGAAGTTCAGCAAAACCACGAGGGCGATTACCACGTGGTGCTCCACGAGCATTATGTGCGTCATCTTGAAGCTCAGGATCTTCGTCGTCTTGTTGTTGTTGTTGTTGTTGGGTCAAATTCTCAACAGCTAGTCGCAAATCTAGAAGACTGCGTTGTATATCCGTCATTTGATCTTTCATTGTAGTGACGGTCTCACATGTAGTATCCAGCTTCTGGGAGATCCCTTGGACCGTTCCCCTAAGCTCATCATCCTGAGTGCGGAATTCACGTCGCATCTCATTACGAAGAGCCTCATACTCCCTCCATGTCATCAAATCTGCGGAGTTCTTGTTCTCCTGGTTAACAATTTTTTCATCACTAGCAGACATGGTTAGTAGGTTAGTGCACTAAAACAAATGTATATGGTGGTACTCTCACAACTCACTCAAAACTGATAAGAAAAGGAAATCTTACCGCTCCAAAGTGAATTAGTATTTCTTACCACTTGTAGTGACAACTAGTGCACGGATGTAGCGAAGCGAATATCAAGGGTATAAGAATAAATCACACGTTAAAGCAGGATATAAGTGGGGCTGTAGGTGGGCTACCTATTTGCACTAATAACAAGCTCTAGCACTGACCGTAGACAACCAATGATACTCACACAAGGCGATAAATGTGGCAATGCAACTATATGGATGAAAGGTTGCAATGCACTAGAGAGACGCTAGCAAAGCTCAACGAGACAGGCACAAGATTGCTCAACTACGGGTGCAGTAAAGTAAACTTAGGCCTACACTTGATTCTTCTAGCACTTCACTTTTCTTTTTTGTATTTTTCTTTTTGTATAACACGCAGCAATGTAGCTCTTTTTGCTTCTTTTCAATTTTCAATTTTTATTTTATTTTATGACTCAACTCCTTGATAACACGGCCAACAGATAATGCAAAGCACCAAAAACCTAATGAGCAGCCTGTCGAGCGGTAAAACTAGTCTCTTCTGGGGAAGTTCCTAGTCACTTATATCGAAAGGCTGTGGCTATGGTTGGGACAAACACACTGTATGCTATGTGGACTAGGAGTAACAAAAAACTGAAACTAGATGATAGTAGAGACTCAAACCCTAACAACTAGATAAAAGAAAAAGATACGCAGAAACAACTACGAAAAGCAACTAAAATTTGAAATTAGTGCAATCTAAGGCTATGGCAAACCCTAACCCTAATTTTTTTTTGGCTTTTTCTGGATAGGAAACACTCACAACTCAACTATGGGGTGGATTGTGGATGGCTTACCGAGGAAACCCGAGAATCTGATACCAAGATGATAAGCGGTGGCCCGATCTTCTCAGTAAGCAACGGTGGTGATGATGATCACGGGGTGATTGCAGCGGAGGTAACATGATGAAGTGGATGATAACTTGTATGACGCAACGAGATCTCTCGATTGGTCCCTACCGCCAATGCAACAGCTCTCAACCCTGCAAGATATTCGCAACTCCACACACTTGCGCACGTAGCCGCCGACCACGAAGCGGTAAGTTGCAACCTTCTAATTCCCAATGGAACAGCAGATTACACAAGACTTTCATATCTAAACAATATCAAGCAATATGGTGTAGGGAATTCGATAGTTTTGCAGAGCAAACAACTAAGAACTAGGGTTTATCTTAAACGTGGTCTAAAGCAACTTTGGGGGAATCCTGGGCACTTATATAGACGTCCGGGACGACCTCAGGTCGAAAAAGTACGAAAATAACCGACCCAGAATAGATCTGGTCGAGATAGACTCGGACACGGCCGGTTTGGGGGCCGGTCGACCGGGCTGGCCGGTTCAAACCGGGCCAGGGACCGGGTGCTGACCGGGCGGGTGAATTGTGGCGCAGTAACCCTCACGGTTGGCATCAGCTGATTTTCCGGTTGGCGCCGGGCCGGATCCGGCGTGCCGCCCGATCGGACCGGGCCAGGGACCGGGCGCGCCGGCGTGGCGGCCGGTCTGACCGGGTGCCAGGCCGGCCTGGACTTTGTCTTCTCCTCTCGCGCATGCCTCCCGCTCCTCTCTCGCGCGTCCATGAGATATCTTCATGTCCACCTCCACGTCCAGCTCCACGTCCATCTTCACGTCCAGCTGCTCCTCTCCTCCTCGTGCGATGCTTGTCTCCTCTTCATACCTGATGATACATAAGTAACAGGACTTAGGCAGTATAAAGTTCTCATCAATCAAAGTATTGTTTAGGAACAAGTTCACCTGTTGTTTAAGTAGCTTCGCACGAGCCCTTGTAATAGGTCCAATCCGAACTTCATTGGACTTGAGCTTCATAGCAGGTTCATCTTCATTTGGTAATGACGGAGGTAGTGGTGTAGTAGGGATGTCCTCATCATTAGGGGTTAGGGGGTAGATACATGATTTGTCTGGTTTAGATATATCTAGACCTTCTTTATCAACTTGAATGCTTACGATATGACATAAGAAGACTATGTGATTTTGTTTTTCATTTTTCTGATTTTTTTTTTAATTTTGATGCACATTTGAATCTTGGTCAAATCCTAGGTTTGACCAAGATTTAAACAAGTTTAAAACATGAAAATAAAAAGGTAAGCATGGATCCTTCTTAGTCACTCTAAAATGAAGCTTTTGGGAGGTTTTTGAAATTTCCATGTTTGAAACTCAAAACCACTTCTCTTCATGCTTTTGACTTCATAAGACAAAGTTTAGGGGTTAGGGGGTAGATATATACATGATTTGTCTGGTTTGGATATATCTAGACCTTGTTTATCAACTTGAATGCTTACGATATGACATACGAAGACTATGTGCTTTTGTTTTTCATTTTTCTGATTTAGACAAGTTTAACACGTGAAAACGAATAAGTAAGCCTAGATCCTTCCTAGTCACTCCAAAATGTACCAATTGATAGATGTGTTAACTTTGCTTCATGGAAAAAATAATGTCATGTAAATGAGTTAACTTGGATTTCCTACCCTTGAATCCATAGGAAACTTTGTTCTAATGCACTATAATAATCAACCGAGTTTTTACACCAACAGGTCTGTCACTTACGTGTGGTGCCCATGCGTAAGGTCCCACACTTCAGTGAGCACAAGTCACATGCAATACGTACGCAAACTCCCAGCCATCTTCTTTGTCAAGAGAAGACACATCAAGATGTGTATTGGAAGTCTCTGGGTCCTTCAAGATCCTTCGGTTGTCCCTCTCACAAAAAAAAATCTCTCTCATTCTCGGCCTCGCTCCACTCGTTCGCTCGCTCGCACCTCCTGCTCACTGACAAACCCTGCACAACAGTCAACATCATCACCCGAAAAAGGGCAGACACCATAATGCTTGTCAACACCCGGATTTTTAAGTCCAGATGCCTATTATGCCATACATCGCAATCCCAGGAAGATTGTTTTTGCGAGACATAATAAGTTCATATCATAGCACATCATTCATTACAAACCATAATTGTCTTACAACAAAGGATCACATGATCCAGTCTCATTACAAAAATTGATCTAGAGATCAAATACATAACAGTCAGCGGAAGATACGTAGTAGTGGTTCATCTGTTCCACAGGAAACGCTTGACGTCAGGAGGTAGTCCTAGTTAGCGTAGACGTCCTGCTGACCATCTTCCGGGTACTGGTTCTCCTCTTCATAGTCTGTCCATTTCAATAGCTAGGGACAAAGCCATGAATACTTTAAAGTACTCGCAAACTATACTAATAGAAGTACTAATAGCTCTAAGTAGGTTATAAGCTCTAGGTTCATTTGCATAAAGCCAGTTTTATTTCATAAGCACTTACTATATAAGACTCTTTATTTTTCTAGACTTACACAAGTGGGAACATTAGTGTCATTCCCACAACTCTGTTGTGATTCAAGTCCAAGTCACCATTCAAGTTCAATTCACGAGTTACTAGCCACATTTGGAAAAGTTCTCATGACGGAACAGTATGGCCTTTCCAACTGTCCATGACCGCGGACGCGGCTATTCGAATAGTTTAAACTCTGCAGAGGTTGTACACTTGTGCCACAACTTTTGATTACATCCGTCAGGTATAGCCCTGAATAATCATAACTCAGTATGCGCATCATCAACCATTAACCTTTCACTTACATACTCTAGTATAGGCACCTCCCCCATGAGCTTGGCCTCCTAGTGATAGCGAACTGCCATCCTAGGAACTGCACAGGGCCTGGGTAGGACATTCAACTCTTTTCACGTCATTTCACTTTCAACGGAGGCAGCCTCGGCATAACCTCTATGACGCTTGTTTAGAGGGAACCCATACTAAGATACATAAATTTCCAGCTAAAGCCTTACCCATAATTAGGTATTGTGGGGGTACTCTAAAATTGGAATGGTATCGCATGCAAACTCAACCATCAGTTTTTATCAAATTCACCATGTCATCCAAGTCACCTTCACCTTCCAAATTTTTCAATAGAATATTGTGGGGACCCCGGACTAGCTGTCCGAAATTCCCTGTTATGTATACAGTTCACGATCCCATGATCAGTGCGCCGTTAACACATAACCGAACTGATATCAAATTACACCATCCATTACAAAGCGGAATAAGAAAATTACAACATGGTCACATTGACCAATACCTACATAATAGCCTCGAAGGGCCTAACTAAACATCAGAGTAGCATCATCACTTCAGCAGCGTAGTACCCAAGTCATCTGCCATAACCCTACAGGCAACTGACTGGGAAGACGTTCCTAGCTCGCATAGACGTCGCCAACTCCTTCTTCGTCTGCCGAGTTCCTTCAAGTCTGGCTAAGTAAATAGCCAGGGACAAAGCCGTGAGTACATTTGGAATTGTACTCGCAAAGCATCAAGAAAGATGCTAACAGAGCTAACTAAAAGAGACAAGAGAGGAAGAATAGTTTCTCTTGTGGATATAGCATGTGAAAGAGAATCATTTTCTCTTCTGGATATAGCATGTGAAAGAGAATCAGTTTCCCTTGTGGATGTAGCATGTGAAAGAGAATCAGTTTCTCTTGTGGATATAGCATCCAGACATCGCAATTGATGGAGACACTAAAGTGGTACTATGACACCTCTATATCTTTATTGAAGAAGATACTTCAAAAGATAGCTATGGCATAACTATATCTTTATTGAAGAAGAGTTAGCATACCGCCATCTCAGGTGATGGGGGTACTAGGGAAGTCCTATGACATCTCTATATCTTTGTTAAAGAAGAGTTCCTCTACATGAAACATTAGGAAAGAGTTCCCCACTTGGTCTTATTTTTCCACGACCATCTCCATATGGTCGACACACGCCCTTTTTCCGTACCCTTCCGGTACATCCAACACAACACTTTCTTTGCAAAGCATTTATCAAAACAAAACTCAAGCCCCGGTTAAGTATGGCCATTTCAACCCGTCCATGACCGCGTACGCGGCTATTCGAATAGATTTGACTCTGCAGAGTTTGCACACTTTCCCACAAGCATCCGGATACCTATCGTGTGGGCATCATCCCCGCATAACAACATATGCCACGACGGATACCCGAACATAACCTTTCGCTTATCTCCACTGGCCTGAGTCCTTCCCTGCGGGCTTAACCCTTCCCGGCATCCCGACAACATACCTCCTTTTTGAGCGTATCTCCGGCGCCACGACAGAAGACCCTCAGTAATCGTCCGGCTATAGACAACTACAGTGTATTGCCTCCTCCAGAGCGCAACCCGGCGTCAGAGGTCATCGTGACCCTCCTAGAGAGTTGTGAAGGTGTCCCATGCCAGCTTCAACAAACTACGGGCTAAGCCCCGTCCCACCTCAGGGTAGTGTGGTTACGCGATAAAAGTTGGGATGGCGAACACTTACACGCAGTGCTCCTTTAAAAACATTTTTCCCACACTTTCCTTACTTGCCAACAACCAACCATATTCCTCCAAACAACATTGTTCAAAACATATGTTTTTCCAAAAACATACACTTGGGTAGAGTTAACTTACCCAAGGTATATTCCCCTGAACAACCTTGTTCACACAATTGCTCTTCCAAAAACCTTCTCTCGGGTAGAGTTAACTTACCCAAGGTTTTCATAAAACATTTACAACAAGGTAAGCCTTGAGGGGTTCCCAACCTATAGTTTCATGAGTTGAACCACTATTGCACTACGGCCGAGATGAGAGTCATCACGCCATAGAAGGTATAAAAGGAGTAATAGGTGGATCATACTTGCTTAAGGTAAGCATGTATTATGACAACACAAGGAGGATTATACTTTCAGATTTGTGGTGTTAAATACACAACTTAGATAGTGGAGTATCACTATCCAACATACTCTCCGATATGGTATAGAGGCGTACCTCTCTCATTTTGAGAATACACCAAGATCATGACATTGATACTTCTAAACTACAAAAGTGGTGAGTGTGGTGTAAGTTACTATCTTGAGAGGGAAGATGCTCAAGTTGAGCATACAAGATGACCAAGTGGAATAGCACGGCCATGATACCATGCATCCCATAATCACAACGACAATAGTGGAGTATCACCACTAGGGAGTACTCCACTAGCAACCAAATATAGAGGACAATATTAAGGAGAACAACACACATAGAACCAAGGTGCTTTGAACATCAACAAATGACATCCAACTAGACACCGAATCAGAGATCAAAATATGGCTTGCCTTGGCTTATTTGTCCCTGTACTTCTTCAACTCCATCAATATAAGAATCCCAACAACATAAATAAAATCCTCGTCCGATTCCACTTCTTCTTCTTCTCCGGAATGGTTCGCTTCTATCGCCGGAAAATATAAAAGGAAAACAATCAATCACATTGCACCAACAAAACAAACATACAACAACCATAATTTAACCATTCAATAAAGAACTACCATACCAAGGACTTATAGATACCACAAACAACTTAAAGGTACCCATTTTATTTACCTAGTAAAGGTATGAGAGTATCATAACTTAGCAATTGCCTCTCTCGGTATCACTATGGCACAAGCTAAGTACCCCCTGGTAGATAACATCATAAAGAGGACAAGAGCATTAGTTTGACATCAAATACATTCACAAAACATTTTCAAACATTTTTGGAAAAGTAGAAAACGGTTTTCCTAACTTAGTTTGCTCACACAACACAACATCCAAAATAGGAGCAAACCATATTCCACATCATTTGAAAACTTAAGCAAAACAATAGGGCTAAAGTTAAGTTGCAGAGGTTTTGTTTTGCAAGCATAAAACAAAGGTTTCCCATTTCTAATAAAAAGAGTTGGTCAAGGGTTTTAAATAAACCGAAAAGTTTTGCTTCAACAATGCATGTCACACATATACATTACTAACAACAACAAAAATGTATGAACAGAGACTAATAATATTTTTCCTAGGTGGCCAGTACTAATACAAGACTAACCCAATTAGAATCACCCAAAAATATTAAACCTACAATTTTAGGAATTTCTTTGAATCTGACTGTACAGAAAACAAGATTTGTAAGCCATAAATCGTAGAAAACTCCTAAAATATGAGATCACTGGCATTTGAAAGATATTTAAACAGAGATGCACACACAATTGGATTTGGGTTCAAATTGTTTTTGAAATTCCCACAAATGGATTAACAAAGTTACTGCATGTCTTCACCATTTACTTTACCTCTGGAGTTACAAAACAGATAAAGGTTAGAAAGTTGTTTGAGATGACTAAGAAAACATTCAGTAGTCCTACCGAATTGGAATCACTCAATTAGGTTCAACAATGGATTTTTGGTGATTTAAAAGCTAATAGCCATGTCTGCAGAACACACAGAACAAGTTTAATTCACCAAAAATTGTACACAACTCATAAAAATACGAGGTCAGCTGCATATGAAAGGTATTGAAAAGCTGGTTCTTACCCAACTTGTTTCATTCAAAAATTCGTTTCCAAGCTCCTGGTTTAACTCTACAAAGTCAGATCTTACCAGATCTTGATATGTGAACCATTTCAGTTTCAGGAGGTCATTTGAAGTGAAACCAACGCCAAAATAAAGGTACTAAATAGGGCTTTCACTTACAGTTGAGTTTGCTCAAAAAGGTTTTGTAAAACGGAACAAATCTAACAAACAGTGGTTCTGCATGTTTACAGAACTTTATTTACCGAGGAGAATCAGTAACGAATTTGAGGATGAGACCAACGCCAAGTTGTAGACCTTTTCATTATCTATCTGCGGAACTTTGAATCACTTGATTTGGATCTGCATACGAGATTTGGTGGATTTTACAAGTTCGTACCAGAATCTGAAACAGCAAGATTACAGAAATTACTCCAAGGATTTGGACGAACTTTGCTCATGAACTTCAGATCTGAGGATTGCTCAACCTTCTCCATGCTTGGACCAACATGCACCTGCATCAAGATCCAATCTTGTGAGAGGGGAAAGGAGAAAGGGAGCTGGATTCATCAAAGGTTAGGGGAGAAGGGAGTGAGAGGGATGCTCTCATGGTATGAGCTTGAGGGAGGAGGGAGCTGCATCTTGGTGAGCTTTCCATGGCCATGGCCGGACATGGTAGCTAGGAGGAGCAGCAGCTCGTGGTGGAGGGCAGGAGGAGAGTGTGAGGGAGTGGAGAGTGAAGGAAATGAAGCAAAAGGGGAGGAGTGGCCGGCCAAGGGCCAATTTATAGAGGGAGAGGGGTGGCTGCCTCCTTTTTTGATTGGCCAAGGAAGGTGGCTGCCCATTAAATGATTGGGTTAGTTGGGAGGCAAGGCTTGTGGAAGAAGGAAGTGAAGATGAAAGAATGTCAGCTCATGCATGCCAAGAGCTTGGCATGGCCGGCTACTTCTTCTTGACAAACACAAGTGATCATGCAAGGTGCAAATGCCACTTTATGTATGTCGACCAAGGTTGAGGGTTGGGATGGTTAGCTGGGAGTGGCTGGATGATGCCTTCAAATTAGGAAGAGAGATGATAATAAACATTGGTGCCAATGTTGAAGAATAAAGCAATTTGATCAAATTATCAATTTGTCCAAGAGATGATGGAAAGAAATTGAGGAGTGAGGTATGTATGATGAAATATAAGTTGCTCTTCAAATAAGAGATCAATTGGGAGTGGGTTGAAATACTCCCTGAGTCAAGGGTTTAGTTGAAAAGAGAAGGGGGTCCATAGAAAGTATCAAGAGATCATCTACTTGATCAAGAATTAGTGGATGAAGGAACATTATGGGGTAGATCAGAGGTGTACACAAGATGTGCAAGAGTTTTCATTTGAAATAGAACTTATTTGAAAAGTATTTGAAACACCTCAATTGTCTAGGGACAGTTGGGAATGAACTCAAGTGGAATGGAATTTGAAAATGTTGAGAGAACTAGTTGGAGCATAGGAGTTCAAAATGTTCTATTTAATTTCTCAAGTGAAGTAGAGTTTTCTCAAATTTAAAGCAAACAAGACATGGTATAGGTACCATAAACAAGCCTTTTGTTAAGGCAAGATAGAATATAATGTTTTTATAAATCAGTACTAGGTAGAAATGGGATGAGAAAACAAAACCCATTTCAGTTCCTTGTTGTCCTTGAAGAAATATTTTGAGAAGCTTTAATAAAACTAAAAGTAGTTTTGTGATCAAAACCAGAGAAGGAAAACAATAGTGTTTTTTTTTGAGGAGGAAAACTATTTTAGGGAGGAGTGTTCTCAAGGGTAGATGGTGGCTACAAATTGTACCCATCATTCCCACTCTTGGTTTTGTGAAGATTAAACTTGAATAAAAACAAGAGGTAAAAGTGAAGGAAGTGATCTTGAGGTTAAACATTGGATAGGGTACGAGATCAAGTGAATAAATGTGCTGCAAGGATAGAATGAGACATGCAGGACGTGGAGATGGTAGAGGGTGTTGCATAGAGGGGATCTATGCATTGAGGTCAACAATAACAGTTGTGGGTGCTTAGAGATCAATTGCCAGACATTTTAAGCCTGTCAACACAGATGGTCGACATGGCCTCAAAACCAACAAGGATGAGTGGGTATAAGAGAGGGATGTAGCTAGGGGTAGATGATCCCAAGTTTTGAATTAAGGATGGTTGAGCTATCTTGTACCACAAAGAGAAAAATCAAGATGGCACACTCATGTTGCCATCAGAAGAAGAGTTTGATGTAGTAAAAAGGAAAACAATTTTTCCTAAGTCACACATGTGTTTTATTTGGTGAGTTGCTTGTTTAACCACTAGAGGTGTTGTTCCTAAGGGTAGCTCAAAACAAAACCCAACAAGCAAATCAAGACAATTCATCTACCAACAGATCAAGGCAATTCATCATAACAAACAGATGAAGGCAATTCATCTTAATTAGTCTATAGAAAAAGTTTTTGTTCTCCCTGATTTTTGAAATAAGGACAACTAATCAAGGTTGCAAAAGTTGGGGTGTTACAATCATTCCAAGGTTTTCAAAAATCCTTTGGTTCACAAGTTCCCATCTAGAGTAGTCAATTTTAGTTTAGCACTAGCAATTAATCATGAGGGGTGCTAACTACATTTTTTTCTCTCTAAGCTAGGTGTGAAACTCCTGTGATACTCTATACTTAGACACAAATTACAATACAATAAGTAAACCTTGGTAAATAAAGTAAAATTAAAGCAAGATAAAAACTTGGGCTTGGATGAATAAGACTTGAAACACCAATACTAGTGCCATGGTAATCTTGCACTAGTAACTTGGCATGGTAGAGCTTGTATTAGGGTAGCTTGCCTTGGTTGGAGTACTAGTCAAAGTGTTCTTTTTCCTCTTCGTAGAAGACTTCCTCCTCCTCGTAGCCTTCGGTACTAGCGTCTATAAACGGATACGAGGTAACAAACACCAATCAATACTTAAGGAGGCTACTTAGCCCTAAAGGCTCACTCAAGATGACCTAGCATCATCACAAACAACACTCCACTTAACACTAGGTTTTCTACTTCATTAGAGTGAGAAAAATAATTTCCTCTCATTTATAATACTAAGATTTAATATCCTCAATTAAGCAAGTATGAGGCAATGTAGCTAAAGTCATCACCTCACCTCACATTACTTGGGAAGATGATTTAGATGAGGTGCTACACCTCATAGATTTAAATTCCTAAATTTGAAAATAATTTAAATGGGCTAGTAATGACTACATAGACATTATTTGATTCTAGCCCATGATCATCTAAAACAAATATATCATATTTTTGCATAAACAATTAGAGTTTTTGAAATTTGAATTATGAGAATTGGAAACACCTCAAAATTCATTATGGTTAATTTTTAATAATTGTTTGAATTTGGAAAAGTTACTGACTTGCTATTCTTGTTGCACTCAAGGAACTAGGGTTTGAGACCAGTGGGGTTTGTTAGATCCTTTCATAGGATTTCACACAAAATTGGAATCACTCAATTTGGAATTGTAGATTTCAAGTTATTCAATTTTTAGTAAAGCACCAGTGTTGAAATTTGAATTAAATGAAATTATCGAATTCAAACTGATGGGCTCGTGCGGGAAAAGAACTTGGGCCAGGGGGAGAAAAAGAAATGTGCCAGCCCATCTGCGCGTCTCGCACGCGTGGGCTGCCTGACAGTGGGACCCACTGTCAGCGGCACTTAACCGGCGAATCGATACGAGGAACATGGGGCGTTTGATTAGAACAGGATCCGACGGCGGTGGATCATCGTCGTCTCCAACGAGATCCCGCGTCACTGGCGGCAAGGCAAGGGGGTAGGTGGCTCACCGGAGGTCCGGCAGTCGTCGGTGTTGACGCAGGGCGGGGTTGTCGAGGATGGCGGAGCTCCTGGTACTGGCGGCGTCGCCTGAGGTGGCTCCAATCGACGGCGCCCTTGCTGCAGTACTGGCGGCGCTCCGGCGATGAATTGGCGAGCTTCTGGCTAAATTGAGTGGTGGCTGTGCTCGAGGAGGATCAGGGATGAGAGGAGAAGCGAATTGTGTGGAGGGATTGTGCTGGGGCGTGCTCTATTTATAGTGGCGAGGGGGTGCTGTGGGGCACGCTCGGGTCATCCATGGCGATGGCTATCTGAGCCGCGAAGGGGCAAGGAGAGGACGGCGTGAGCTTGCTGGCATCATGGCGATCCTCGAGTGCGTGCTGGCGCAGAGAAAAGGGGACGGGACGGCTCGGGCGGCTGCGTCGTCTGCCACGGGTCCGGCGGATAGTTTTGATGAGGACGACTGCGACAGGGCTTGCACGGGCAGCTGGGCATGTCTAGGCGATAGCTGGTGGCGTGGTGATGCGCTGTGCAGAGGCAGGGATCAAGGGGAGTACTGATGCGCGTAGATGACACGTCCGTTGGGAACCCCAAGAGGAAGGTGTGATGAGCACAGCAGCAAGTTTTCCCTCAGTAAGAAACCAAGGTTTATCGAACCAGTAGGAGCCAAGAAGCACGTTGAAGGTTGATGGCGGAGGAGTGTAGTGCGGTGCAACACCAGGGATTCCGGCGCCAACGTGGAACCTGCACAACACAATCACAGAACTTTGCCCCAAGGTAACAGTGAGGTTGTCAATCTCACCGGCTTGCTGTAAACAAAGGATTAGATGTATAGTGTGGATGATGATGGTTGTTTGCGAAGAACAGTAAAGAACAATTGTAGTAGATTGTATTTCAGATGTAAAGAATAGTGGTGTCTCTCCCATAAGATAGCAGATGTTGGGTGAACAAATTACAGTTGGGCAATTGACAAATAAAGAAGGCATAACAATGCACATACATATATCATGATGAGTACTATGAGATTTAATCAGGGCATTACGACAAAGTACATAGACTGCTATCCAGCATGCATCTATGCCTAAAAAGTCCACTTTCAGGTTATCATCCGAACAACCTCCAGTATTAAGTTGTAAACAACAGACAATTGCATTAAGTATGGTGCGTAATGTAATCAACACAAATATCCTTAGACAAAGCATCGATGTTTTATCCCTAGTGGCAACAGCACATCCACAACCTTAGAACTTTTCGTCACTCGTCCCAGATTTAATGGAGGCATGAACCCACTATCGAGCATAAATACTCCCTCTTGGAGTCACAAGTATCAACTTGGCCGAGCCTCTACTAGCAACGGAGATCATGCAAGAACATAAATAACATATATGATAGATTGATAATCAACTTGACATAGTATTCAATATTCATCGGATCCCAACAAACACAACATGAAGGATTACGGATAGATGATCTTGATCATGATAGGCAGCTCACAAGATCTAACATGATAGCACAATGAGGAGAAGACAACCATCTAGCTACTGCTATGGACCCATAGTCCAGGGGTGAACTACTCACACATCGATCCGGAGGCGATCATGGCGATGAAGAGACCTCCGGGAGATGATTCCCCTCTCCGGCAGGGTGCCGGAGGCGATCTCCTGAATCCCCCGAGATGGGATTGGCGGCGGCGGCGTCTCTGGAAGGTTTTCCGTATCGTGGCTCTCGGTACTGGGGGTTTCGCGACGAAGACTTTAAGTAGGCGGAAGGGCAGGTCAGGAGGCGTCATGAGGGGCCCACACAACAGGGCCGCGCGGCCAAGGGCCAGGCCGCACCGCCCTGGCGTGTCGCCACCTCGTGGCCCCACTTCGTCTCTCCCTCGGACTTCTGGAAGCTTCGTGCAAAAATAGGACCCTGGGCGTTGATTTCGTCCAATTCCGAGAATATTTCCTTACTAGGATTTCTGAAACCAAAAACAGCAGAAAACAACAAGCTGGCTCTTCGGCATCTCGTCAATAGGTTAGTGCCGGAAAATGCATAAATATGACATATAATGTGTATAAAACATGTGAGTATCATCATAAAAGTAGCATGGAACATAAGAAATTATAGATACGTTTGGGACGTATCAAGCATCCCCAAGCTTAGTTCCTACTCGCCCTCGAGTAGGTAAACGATAACAAAGATAATTTCTGAAGTGACATGCTATCGTAATCTTGATCATACTATTGTAAAGCATATGAGATGAATGCAGCAATTCGAAGCAATGATGAAGATAATGAGTAAACAAATGAATCATATAGCAAAGACTTTTCATGAATAATACTTTCAAGACAAGCATCAATAAGACTTGCATAAGAGTTACTCATAAAGCAATAAATTCAAAGTAAAAGCATTGAAGCAACACAAAGGAGATATAAGTTTCAGCGGTTTCTTTCAACTTCAACATATATATCTCATGGATAATTGTCAACACAAAGCAATATAACAAGTGCAATAAGTAAACATGTAAGAATCAATGCACATAGTTGGTACAAGTGTTTGCTTCTAAGATAGAAAGAATAGGCAAACTGACTCAACAATAAAGTAAAAGATAGGCCCTTCGCAGAGGGAAGCATTGGATTTCTTGCTTTTGATTATTCTCAACTTAGACATCCATACCGGGACAACATAGACAACAGATAATGGACTCCTCTTTAATGCATAAGCATTCAACAACAGTTAATATTCTCATAAGAAATTGAGGATTAATTGTCCACACTGAAACTTCCACCATGAATCATGGCTTTAGTTAGCGGCCCAATGTTCTTCTCTAACAGTATAAGCATTGATTACTATATTTGTGCTAGAGCTTTTCATTTTGAAAACAAGAAACAATTTTGTCAACGGTAGTAATAAAGCATATGTGTTATGTATAAGATGTCCTATAAGTTGCAAGCCACATGCATAGTATACTAATAGTGCTCGCACCTTGTCCTAATTAGCTTGGACCTTTTGGATTATCATTGCATAGCATATGTTTTCAACCAAGTGTCACAAAGGGGTACCTCTATGCCGCCTGTACAAAGGTCTAAGGAGAAAGCTCGCATTGGATTTCTCGCTTTTGATTATTCTCAACTTAGACATCCATACAGGACAACATAGACAACGAGATAATGGACTCCTCTTTAATGCATAAGCATTCAACAGCAGTTAATATTCTCATAAGAGATTGAGGATTAGATTGTCCAACACTGAAACTTCCACCATGAATCATGGCTTTAGTTAGCGGCCCGAATGTTCTTCTCTAACGGTATGCATACTCAAACCATTTGATCATGAAAATCGCCCTTACTTCGGACAAGACGAACATGCATAGCAACTCACATGATATTCAACAAAGGTAAAAGAGTTGATGGCGTCCCCAGAAACATGGTTACCGCTCAACAAGCAACTTATTAAGAAATAAGACACATAAGTACATATTCTTCACCACGATAGTTTTTAAGCTATTTGTCCCATGAGCTATATATTGCAAAGACAAAGAATAGAATTTTTAAAGGTAGCACTCAAGTAATGTACTTTGGAATGGCGGAGAAATACCATGTAGTAGGTAGGTATGGTGGACACAAATGGCATGGTTATTGGCTCAAGGATTTGGATGCATGAGAAGAATTCCTCTCAATACAAGGCTAGGCTAGCAAGGTTGTTTGAAGCAAACTCAAGTATAAAAGGTGCAGCAAAGCTCACATATGAACATATTGTAACTATTATAAGACTTTACATTGTCTCCTTGTTGTTCAAACACCTCAACCGAGGAAAATATCTAGACTCTAGAGATCAATCATGCAAACCAAAT
Organism: Lolium rigidum; assembly: GCF_022539505.1. NCBI lineage: Eukaryota > Viridiplantae > Streptophyta > Magnoliopsida > Poales > Poaceae > Lolium > Lolium rigidum. The sequence continues at coordinate 79,512 of NW_025900261.1, forward strand.
TTTAACAAGCTCTATGTAGTTATTCATTAATGGGTACAAGGTACATGATGCAAGAGCTTAAACAAGATCTATATGAGCACAACAATTGCCAAGTATCACATTATTCAAGACATTAAACCATTTACCACATGCGGCATTTCCGTTTCCAACCATATAACAATGAATGAAGTAGTTCAACTTTCGCAATGAACATTAAAGATAAAGCTAAGAACATATTTGTTCATACGAAACAGCGGAGCGTGTCTCTCTCCCAAACAAAGAATGCTAGGATCCGATTTTATTCAAACAAAACAAAAATAAAAACAAACAGACGCTCCAAGTAAAGCACATAAGATGTGACGGAATAAAAATATAGTTTCACTAGAGGAACCTGATAAGTTGTCGATGAAGAAGGGATGCCTTGGGCATCCCCAAGCTTAGACGCTTGAGTCTTCTTAAAATATGCAGGGATGAACCACGGGGGCATCCCCAAGCTTAGACTTTTCACTCTTCTTGATCATATTGTATCATCCTCCTCTCTTGACCCTTGAAAACTTCCTCCACACCAAACTCGAAACAAACTCATTAGAGGGTCGAGTGCATAATTCATATATTCAGAGGTGACATAATCATTCTTAACACTTCTGGACATTGCACAAAGCTACTGAAAAGTTAATGGAACAAAGAAATCCATCAAACATAGCAAAACGGGCAATGCGAAATAAAAGGCAGAATCTGTCAAAACGAGAATAGTTCAGTAAAGACGAATTT